>NC_089685.1:11828636-12131666 GCF_031753505.1 Anomalospiza imberbis
GCATAAATTAAAAACATAAGAGAATAGTTCTAGGAACTTCCTGATATCTTCCCCTTTAACTAAAAAAAAAAAAAAAACCCAAACAGAAAAACCCAGCACAAACACAAGCTGTATTTCTAAATTTCCTGACAACACAATGGCTATATGTCTCTATATGTATACATGTTTGCTCTGACTTTGAAGCTACTCTGAGATGGGGCTGGACCAGACTGATGACCTCCAATGACCCTTTGCTAAATTATTCAATTATTACAAGTAGAGCATACCCCAACAATACACAGCAATACATTATCACTCTAATCAGTATTAACTCTTTTTTCCCCTATGGCAATTTATTAAGCTCTTTGGGTCTTCCTTAAAAATTCAAATATAATTTCTTCAAAGAGTTAACCATTTCCTCCTCTGCACAAATCAAAAAGGACCTTTATAAATAACAGCACAGTAAACTCAAGGGAGAAAACACGACATTAAAAGCTTTCAAAGTCTGTTACTTCTCACACCACCACTTATCTTTGAGTAAGTGGTGGTCAGTTGTCCTCAAACAGGAAGATGCAGCTGTACCTCTGACAGATACCCCATGAGTTTTGTTTTGTTTCCTTCATAAAACAAAAAAACATTAGAGAAAAAACAGGCCTACCTTGCTCTGTGGGCAGAAGCAATTACATCTGCCTGCTTTTACCATTGTCCCCACCCATAATATTTTTCCTGCCCCCCACCCATCATAACAACCATCCCAAGTGCTTGGCTGGGCCAGTCAAAGTAGGCTAGTGCTGATGGCTCAGAGCTTAGCACACAGACGGCCCTGCAGTTGCTCACTTCTTGGAGAAGGGAGGGACTCAATTATGATTGCCTTTTTTGGGTAGGAATATTAATTTGGGACACTACCTATCAAAAGTTTTATACAAATTTGTCACAGTGTAGGTAGTTAATGTCTTCCAGTTGCGTTAACTTTGGTTTCATCATCGGAGTAAGAAGTGACTCAAATGGGAGAAGACAGACAAATAAAGCAATTGTACAAGCTCTGTGCCCTTAATAAGTCTTGCTAAAAATCCACATAAGCTGTCTTATGATGAATCCATAAACAACACTGTTTATGAGAAAAAGAACTTCCTCACAAAGGAAAACCCAGACCCCAATCTTTGACTGGTATCATTCTCACTCACGGGGTCCTGAGAAAAGACAAAAAATTTCTTCAACAGTATTTCTACTAGAAATAAGATAGATAGAAAAAGCCAAGGAAGACACTATATGTAACTTTGGAGAATTCGGAAAGCAATAAAGTCCACTGCTTTCCAGTGACCCCTGCCAGCTGTGACAGGAACAGCATTGTTCAACTCCAACAGCACTCCATCCCTCACCGCCTGGTCAAGCGCCTCAAAGGAGGCTGACTGGAATTCTTTAACACACACACCTATGCCCCCCCTCTAAAACACACCAATACTGTTTCCTATTTCAAAACCTACAGGACTTTGATTTCTCCCAGAATTCACACCAGTGCCCGGCAGCTATGGATACAGCTGGGATCAACTTTTTGAGACAAGCTGTGCTAACTCTGCTTTGGGAGAAATCCAGTACTACCAGAATACTTGAAATTCTCCATGGAGTTCCCAACAATTACTGACAACTTATTTGTATGTGATGTTCCAGACAACACAAGGAGGAAAATTATAGTGCAAACATTGAATTAAACCAACTAGGTTTCCAAATACTTTTTCTGGTGACTCAGGCTCATGTTTTATCCTTTGTAATACTTATATCCAGAATAAAAACATACACTGGCAGTAAAACATAGCAACAGAACATTTAACTGCACAAACATTCCACTTCAAACGTGGATTGGGATCTTAAATACACAAGTTCCAAGCACTGCTCTCAACCTTCACCTTCAGAAATGAAAGCTACTTGCAAATACTGTACAATGGAGTCCATCAAGGTGATCTGCATACACACATTCATGAACACCTTACTGGAACAGAAATAAGACTTCTGAGAAAAGGATTATCCTTTCCAGGGAGTTACAAGCAAAGAGGCAAACCAAAGAAGATCACCAATACTTCAGAGCTTCAGAGCTACAAAAATAGCCAAATGCATACAGCTATTTATAACCCAGAGATTTTTTTGCACAAAACACTTTTGCCTCTTAACCTCAGGGAAACAAAGTCTGATGCCAAGCACTAACGTATGTAACAGAAATACATCCTTCTGCTGCTTACTGACCACTCCAAGTGCAGCTGAAGATGCACTTCTCCCTGATAAAACAGATACCACCATCTGTTTAACACCACCAACAGGAAGATATAAGCAGACAAATTACTGATGACACACCGTCCCTAGTCTCATTCCTATTAGAGAACTCGTGTCTCCAAACTGTAAGGCAAGCTGTATTTTCTGTAGGAGCATTTCATCACAAAGAATTTCAGAACATTAATTAAAATACTTTCAACAAGTCAGGTTTTCCAATTAATTACTTTTTCCAGTTAATTACATGACAGATGGGTAAGACACTGGCAAATTTGGAACAAAATGCAAGATTCGGCAGCATTACTTTTCAAGTGACCAGTAACATGTAAAAGCAGTAAAAGGCAAAATACCAGGCACAGAGCTTAACGCTATGGAATCAAAGTTTCACTGAATCTGATACAGCTGAGAAACACGCACTTAGAGGCTAGGGTATGAGAAACAGAAGTAAAAGTAACAAACACCTGCACAGTTCTAGCACCGTGGGATAAATTTTCCTCAGTTCCTTTTTTTCTCACAGAAACGACAGCAAATAAAACACCAAGAAAATGAATGTGACGGCATACATTTTGAGTAATGAGAAGTTCCCTAACATTTTGATTCCCAAACGAAAAACCAAGGATAAGCTGGAGTCCGGTTGCCACTGTTTTAGGGTGGAAAGGTGGGGGGGGGGGGGGGGTGGAAGGGTAAAGAAAACATTAACGCATGTTAAACACAAGAATACACGAGACGAGGTCACAGAAGAACATGAAGATGCTGAAATTCAGGACCTCCAAAGGTAAGCAGAAACGACGTTCTATCACCCGACACAGGCACTGAGGCAGCTCACGGCACGTTCAAGCAGCTCAGCGGGGAGAAGGTGCCTCACAGCAGAGCCGGAGCGGGCAGGCAGAGCCCCAAGCACGGCAAGGGCCCCGGACCGTACCTGCACCTCTGCCGCCCGCACCGACGCCGGCGGCGGAGAACGCGGCAGCCCCGACGCCGACGGCTCCGGGACGGCGCGGCCGCTGCCCGGCCAGACCCGATGCGGGTCCGCGGCGCTGCGGGCAGGGGCCGCTCCGAGTCGCGCTCGGACCCCCGCCCCAGCGGCGCCGGCACAGCGCCGGCTCCCGCCGGAGGGAACCGCGGCGCCGCGGAGGCCGCGGGCCGACCGCCCTCGCCCCGGCCGGGACTCCCCCGGGGGAGGTGGGGGGCGGCAGCCGCCCCGCTCCCGCCGACCGGCCAGGGGAGCCGCGGCAGCCCCGCCGGTGATGTGCGCCCCGCGCCTCCGCCACGCCGTCCGCTAGCAGCGAGAGAGCACCAGCGCCTGGCCCCAGCCGGCCCCCCGCGCCCCGGTCGGCCCCTTCCCCAGCCGCGCGGGGAACGCGACGCCCCGGTTCTCCCCCCGCTGCTACCCCGGCGGGGCGGGAATGCCCCCGGGTGCCGGAGCCCCCCCTCCCCCCCGCCACCATCTCACCGTTCGCCGGTGCCGCGGGGCAGCGCGCGCCGCACGCAACGGCGGCGGGAGCGCGAGGCGGCGGCGGGAAGGCGCGCGCGAGGCAACAGCTGGCGGGGGAAGCGGGAAGGGGGGAGCGGCGCGCGCGTCCAGGCGGCAGCGGCGGCAGCAACAGCGCGCCACCCGCGCGCGCCGCCGGGCCGGGGGCGGGGCCAGCGCGGGCCGGCAGCCAGCGGCGGCCCCTCCGCCTCCGGGGGCGGGGCCCAGGCGTAACTGGCGGCGGCGCAGCCCAACGGGAGCGCGAGGGAGGCGGGGCTGCGCTTGACGGACAGGCGGCGGGGTGGAGGCGGAGCCGCTGTGACAGACAGCCCCGCGCACCAATTGGCCGCGGGGGCGGGGCTCCAGGCTGACCACCCTCCCCTTCCCCCCCCCCCCGCCCGAGCTCGAGGGGCGTCACCAACGGCTGGGGGAGGAAGGCGGGATTAACTTGAGCGACGTTGCCGTGACCCAATGAGAATGGAGGGCGGCGGGACGCGCGTCCCCGCTGGCCAATAGCAGGCGCGGGGCGGGTGAGGGAGGCGCGCGGTTCCCCGAGGCGGAGCGGGAGGGGAGGGCCCCGCGCCCCCTCAGCTGAGCGCGGGCCCCGCGGACCGGGGGATGCGCCGGGATCTCCGGTAGGTGACGGGTAACGAGGGACCTCCGGCACGGCCGGGGAAGCGGGGCCTGGCGGGGCAAGGCCGTGAGGCCGAGGGAGGGGCCGAGTTTGTGAATACAAAGCTGTGTTTAAATGGGGTTTTAAACTGGGCCTACCGCAGTTATTTCTTTCGAAGTGTTAAATTACGATTCCATACGATCGGAATAAGCTCTAAAACGATATTTAATCGAACTAGTGTTCTGTTTAATATGGTTTCACCATAATACGAATTTCAGGACTTTTTTAGGCGATGCTCAAGGTTTAAATCTAAATGTATAGGTTCATGTATTACTACTGAGTTGAGTGCCATGCGTAAGTTGCCCTCCTCTTTATTTTTTTCTCCTAAACAGGACAGAATTAATTATCATAATATCCTCGTTATGCAGATCATCCCACCAAGGTCAGTGATGCTCCTTGGATAGTTTCTCCTCACCGAAAATTTTCACTCTAATTATGTAGGTCCTTTAATAGGAGTCAAGAGCTTTTTTATTTTCACACTGACATCCATCAGCGTTCTCACTGAAGAGCCAGTTCAGACCTGTCGCACAGCTGCATCCTTCTCCCAGTGTCACCCCTCTTGCTGGGATAGCTGGGCTCTAGCAAAGAATCTGCCCATCATCTTTCTTTCATCTTGAGATAATCAAATGCTCCATGTAATCAAACCCTTCGTTGTTATGTCAGCTCTATATCCAGCTCTCAACCGTCAAAATCTGGTAGCTTTCTTTACTTGGACTCTAAGATCTCAAAAGTACACTTGGATTTTCTTGAGTTTTCATCTCAAAATGCCTCTAAAACTGACTGCAGTCCTGCCCATTTTGGCAGTAGCTTCTATTACTTCAGAGAAAGGCAGTGTAACTTTTTCCCATGCTGAATTTTCTGCCTGTTTTTTCCAATTGTTGCACAGTGGTTCTTAGCAAACTGAAAGTATTTTCAAGTGAACAACCTTCAAATTGAATAGCCCCATGTAATACATCTTCAGTAGCTTTGTGTTTCCTCTGGAGACAGGTGATAGCACCTTCTTTGAGTATCTGATAACCTGATACTTCTAAGAGTGTTGAGTTTCTTTTCTCCTTTCAGACCCAAGTTTCCAGTCTTTTCTGCTTGGTTTCTGCTTTCTCCAGTTTGCTAATATGAGAGTCTCCTTCTTGTAGTGTTTGCAGCATTGATTTCCAAAACTGTTTTTAAAAACATTCTCATGAAAAGAATGTTGAAACTTTATTTTAGATCATGACTCCTCACTTTAGCCACAGACTTCCACTTGAGAATATTGGAAGTGTTTTCAAAACACTGTAAATGCTTTAGGCCAGACGTAGTAATTGTTCTGTAATCCCCTGCCGGCTGTTTTAGGTTTGTTTCTGTAACAAGAGCAAAACAATACTATCTAAACCTCCTCCATTTTTTTTGTCCCCTTAACTCTTGAGTGCTGTTTCTGAGCTTCCCCAACAAAGAGAAGGGTAGGGGGTCTTGGTTCCACCCTCAAGAACCGGCTTTAACCAGACCTTTGGTGGTCTGAGCAGAAGTGAGACTGTGAAAAGCAAAACTACAAAATCCTACTTTAAACTTTCTTTTTTTTTTCTAGTTCAGTTCAAGGAACTGGCCTGCTTTGGACACAAGTGTCAGCCCCAAAACAAAGAGGGGATGGACTGACTACAACTACAATTTAGACTATTTTAGGGAAAACTGGATCTTCTTACAAGAAATCTTACTGCTATCCACTAAATCAAACTTCAAACCCAGATTGAACAAAATAGTAGATCTGTTTGTTGAACTATGTATCAGAAGATGCAAATTTAAACTGTAGGATGATTTTAGTGATGTACAAAATTGTTATCCCCTCACTGTAAAGTAGCAGGTCATCTCATAACCAGTTGAGACAGCAACATTTATTTCCCTCCTTCTAGCAGCAAATCATATCTGAGCACAGAATCTGCCCAACTTCCTAATCTGGCAAAAAACTATCCCAGTTAAAAAAAAAAGGGTGGCAGTAGATTTCTGTTTGTTGGGTGAGTTCAGCAGCCATAATCAGGTGATGCTGTGTGCCTTGGTAATAACACACAGGAAGCAGCAGCAGCTTCTGGGCACAGGCACTTGGGGCACAGAGTTGAAGCAGCTCTTGTCCTTCCCTCAGCATCTGGTGCTGAGGATTCAATGCTTCAGAGCACAACATCACACTTTCAGTAATTCAAATATTTTTGTAGTCTGGAACAAATCAAAGCTCATTTTCTTATTTCAGGTGAAAGACTATTTGTGTTCCAAAGAGAAATAGTAAAATTTTTAACTCAATTTTTTTAAAATAATTAAAATACCTACTTCAGCACCATTTCAAAGGTAAAAAATTTTCATTTTTGTAGCATGAAATCATCTACAGGAAGATTGCAGTCCTTCACAGTTCTGTTTTTTACTCTTGTAGTGAAAGGCTTTTGACAGATGCAGTGGTAAAAACTATCCTGTTAGGATTTTAAAAACTTCACTTTCATGACTGTAGTGGCAGATGCATTTGTCTTGTTTTTCTTTCGTCATGACTACAGAGAAATTTAAATATCCTACCCAGCCAATAAACCTGTCAGCCAGTGTCTGAAATACTTGAGACACCTGCCAAAAAGCAAACGTTATCTGTAGCTTTTAGTAATTTCAAGGTTGCTGGCTGACAGAAAGCTGGGCAGTGCTCACTGGCTCAGTTTGAGCCCAGATCACTTCAGCTGCAGCTCTGCAAATTGCAGGATCCCTCCGAGGGTTTTTGTGCTCCTTTGTGCTGGTTCACGTTTTACTGTGGTTATTTTGTTACAGAGAGAGCACTGTTATGTTTTGTTTTCAAGTATTAGCTGTGAGTGCCTCACTTACTGGTGGAAAATGGATCTAAATACATTCTTAGCATTCAAAAATCCCTAAATGAGTCTGACAGCTTGTTTGGGATTAAAGTACAGTTTGTTTCACAGAACAAATTTAGAATAAGGCAGTTACACAGCTGACTTAGGGCACTCCAAGGGAATGGTGGACTGGAACAAACACTGTTCAGCTGAGCATGGTAATTATGAAAGTGCTAGGAAGCAGTATGTGGGTGAGGTTAGGAATGGGAAAGCAAGAGCAAGGAATTGGTTTCCTTTATAGAATATGCCTAATGGTGGTGTAGTGCCATCTTTTGATGCCTTCCCTCCCCCTTTTGTTTTGTTAGGTTGCTGCTGACAGCGAAGGCCTTCCTCTCAAAGCTGTTTAAATGAGAATGTCCCTGGCGCAAAGAGTTCTGCTGACATGGCTTTTTACCTTACTCTTCCTGATCATGCTGGTGCTGAAGTTGGATGAGAAAGCACCGTGGAACTGGTTCCTCATTTTTATTCCAGTGTGGATATTTGACACAATTCTTCTAGTTATGTTAACTGTAAAAATGGCTGGACGCTGCAAGTCTGGCTTTGACCCTCGCAATGGCTCCCAGAACATGAAGAAGAAAGTGTGGTACCTCATTGCAATGCTGCTGAAATTGGCCTTCTGCCTCGCCCTGTGTGCAAAGCTGCAGCACTTCACCACCATGAAACTGGCCTACGTGTTCATCCCTCTCTGGGCCTTGCTGATTGGGGGCATGGTTGAACTTGGATATAATATCTTCTATGTACGAAGAGACTAGGCTATGCCAGGTGGTTTCCAGTGCCAACATTGGCACCAAATTACTAGATTATTATCACTTTGCCACAAATTTGATCTTCAGACTAGAAAGCCAAATGAGTCAAGCTGGAGACTTAAGCTAAAGCAGACTGAAGACTGAAAGTAGACATTGTCGCTGTGCCCACCCTGAAGCCCCCTGGCTTCGCCTGCCCAGCAGAGGCACATTCAGCTGCGAGGGACACTCCCCTGTGTCTCAAGGAGAGTCAAGGAGCGGCTAAGACAGAGCGCTACAGTGTCTGCCGTGTATGGAGGAGAGGCAACGTCCGAGGAGGCAATAAAGGAGCCGACTCAAAGCTGGGAATCAGTCTCAGGTTTAATCCAAGCTCCGAGGAGCTCCGAAGGCCAGAGTATCTGACAGCCGAAAGTGCCTTCGAGGCTTTCACAACATCTTAAGTACCGGGGCGGTAACAAGGGGGAAGGGACACCCATTCACCAATTTGGGGGAGTGGAAGGCAGAAAGACAGACACACAAACCAATGGGGGAAGTTCAAGGGAGAACTTGCCCTGGCCCTCGTCCACTCACTCGACGCCCAAGGTAGAAGATTCTGGGAGAGTTGGATGGGGAGCCGAGTGATGGACAGGGTACCAGGGAGGGGACAGGGGAGTGACTGAGCATTTTCAGGGAGACTGGCATGGAGGGAAAGGGGAGAAAGCTCGAGGAGGTACCATTGGGAGAAAATGGGGGGTGAAGGGGCAAACCATTACAGAACTGTTACAGAAATATAAAAACACAATACAACAAGATATGTTTCATTTTAAAAAGGAAGGAGGGAAAACTTACCAAACAAAACTAAAATTTCAGTTTTTAAAATTGACCCGACCCAGCCCGAGAGTCCCATCTTTTAAAGAGTCCAGTCAGCCAGTCTGAATCTGCAGTCTCTTTCTTAATGTCCTTGACCAGCTGCTGCAGCTGGTCTATTCCTTTATGGGCATCCTCAGCTTTTGATGTTTTATTTGGGGCTGAGGAACGATCCATTCGGTGCTGAGATGGAATGCACTGAGCAGGAGCAGCAGCTGCCGGATGGGGATCAACTTGATGTTCATGCTGGCTGGGCCCAGATCAGCGAAATCTGAAAGGAATCTTATGAAAAAAAAACGTTAGGATAGAGGGAGCAGTTAGGGATTTAAAGAGTGCGGTGTCTCTTCCTCCTCCAGCAAGCAATGGCTACCTGTGCTGTGGTCCCGGACTTGGATACTTTGGGAACGTAAGGTTTCACCCACTTGGAGGGCACCCACTTCAAACCTGAGGGGGTGGACATGCAGGCATATCCCCTCCCCCAGGTTATCATTTTGTAGGGTCCCTCCCTCTCCCACATTTCTGGGTTCTTTACCAAGACAGGTGGACGAGCCTTTAGGCTGGTCTGACTACTTTCCAGAAAATGCCTAGTAATAGGTGGATTCAAGTTTTCGTATGTGCAGTTTAAGACATTGATGGTAAACAGTGCTTTGGGGATTGGTAAACCATATTTGAGGGGATTCCACCTTTATCACCTGTTGCTGATGATGAAGAACCCTTTTTAGGCTCTGGTGGGTTCTCTCCACCACGGCTTGGCCTGTCGGGAAATAGGGGATGCCAATTTTGTGCTCTATTTCCCATTGTTGCAGGAAGCTCCGGAACTCCTTGGACTTGTACACTGGGCTTTTGTCTGTTTTGATGACTTTGGGGACGCCCAGCATGGAGAAGGCCTGCACCAGGTGTCTTTTGGTGTCAGAAACCTTTTCCCCTGTGTGGGCTGAAGCGTAGACTGCACTAGAGAAAGTATCTCCTGAGACATGGACATATTTAAATCTGCCAAATGAACTGGATGTGTGTCACATCCATTTGCCACACTTCACAGCTTTTCAAACCCCTAGGGTCTGTCCCTGAGCTCAGGGAAGAGAGAGAATTTTGTTGGCAGCTGGGATATGTGGCCACAATGGCCCTGGCCTGTTCTCAAGTGATGTGAAACTGACGAACTAGGCCAGGTACATTTTGGTGGAAAAGCTGGTGGCTGATTTTGGCCTGACTGAGCACATCTGGAAATGGGGCCATCTGTACAGGTGCTGCGAGGGCATCAGCTCTTCGATTGCCCTTGGCGATGAACCCTGGCAGGTCAGTGTGTGACCTGACATGCATCACATGAAACGGTTGCTCTCAGTGGGAGACCAATTTTACCAGTTTTGAGAGCAACTCATACATTGCAATGTTGGAGACTTCCTGCAAGATTGCATTCTTTGCTCTGGACACTACACCTGCTACATAGGCCGAATCTGTGACCAAATTAAATGGTTCAGAGAACCTCTCAAAAGCTCTGACAACAGCAGCCAACTCAGCTACCTGAGGTGATCCTTCCACCTCGGCAACATCTGCCTCCCACTGCCGAGTCTGAGGGTCTTTCTAGGTCACGACTGACTTGTGAGATGTTCCTGAAGCGTCTGTAAACACTGTCAGTGCCTTTAGAGGTGTTTTGCTCTGAATAGGTTTTAGTGACAATGTAAGTTGGACATCCAAATAGAAAATTTTGTGGGCCAGTCGATGAATTGAAATTTGACCGGTGTAACTGTCCAATGCAAATTGCAGTGCTTCGTTTTCCTGAAGCAGATGTTCCAACATTACTTTGGATAGATGGCCCGCTTCTAGTTTTAACGGAATGTAGATGCAGTCAAAGTCACACCCTGCCAACTCCCTGATCTGGACCTTTGCTTTCCGGATCAGTTCTACCACCAGCTCTTGTGGCTGTGTCATCCTCTTGGACCTGTTGTGACTGAGGAAGACCCACTCTATGATTGAGAGTGGGTCTCTCTGGTCCCGATCCTTCTTCCCTGCTTGGGTGACCTCCCATTGGAAGATCACCCAGTGGAGGTGTGGCAGCTTACCAAGAATTATGAATTTGAAGGGCAGACCCAGTTGGTAACGGTGGGCCTGCCTGGCATACATCATGTCCTACACTTTCTCCAGTGCGGCCCTCGCTTCCTGGGTAAGGGTCCTAGGAGAACTAGGCTCCTCTCCCCCTTTCAATAAATTGAAAAGGGGGGCTAGGTCTTCAGTGGAAATACCTAGCCAAGGCCTCACCCAGTTCAAAGAGCCATACAGTTGCTGGACATCAGCCAAAGTCTTGATGTTATTCTTGATGGCCAATTTTTGTGGAGCAATGGTCTGCTTCCCGATCTCCAGGCCCAGGTACTTCCAAGGTGGCATCCTCTGAACCTTGATTGTCAGTTACCCATACTTACGTGGGTAAGTATGTCTTCATTTGGGGCACAAACTAAAATGTCATCCATATAATGAAGGATGATGGCATCCTTCACGGCTGCACAGACTGGGGTCAGCAAGGAAGAGATGTACCACTGGCAAATACATGGGCTGTTTTTCATTCCTTGTGGAAATATTTTCCAGTGGTATCTCTTCCTTGGGGCTTCTCAGTTAATGGTGGGAGCCAAGAAGGCGAAGCGTGGGGCATCGTCAGGGTGAAGGGGAATTTGGAAGAAGCAGTTCTTAATGTCAGTCACAGCCAGATTCCAATTTTGGGGGAGCATCGTCGGGGACGGCATCCCTGGTTGGAGAGAGCCCATGTCTTCTATTACATTGTTGATTTGATGGAGGTCATGGAGGAGCCGCCATTCGTCTTTGCCTGGTTTTTTAATTACAAAGACGGAGGAATTCCAGGGAGATGTTGTTTCCTGGATATTCCCCTTTTTTAGCTGCTCGTCGACGAGCTCCTTGAGCACCTTTAATTTTTGTTTATTGAGCGGCCACTGCTCTACCCACACTGGTGAATGTGTTTTCCAATAGAGTTTCTGGGTAGTGCGCTTTTCAGTGACTGCTGCCTGAAAAACCTGGGGGGTCTCTGGGATGTTAGTTCTGACCCCCCACTGGGCCATCAGGTCTCTCCCCCACAAGGGTTCTGTAAACTCTAAAACGAATGGGCGTACAGAGGCCAATCGCCCATTCGGCCCCTCAGTTTGGACAACACCCTTTGACTGTTTTGCTCATTGAATGCCCCTAACACCTTGTACGTGTCCAGCCACGTCCTGCAACCCCCAATGTGACGGCCATTCTCGGGAGGGAATGACAGTCACATCTGCTCCCATGTCTAGGAGTCTAGCTAAGGTTTTGCACCCCCCCCCACCCCAGTGCAATCCACATGAGATCTTTGGTTTTTCGGCCCCCAGTACCTGAGTCCAGGCGATGGTATGATATGTGTTTTTCCTCTGTTCCTGGTTCCACGAAGGCTTAGGCACTGGCATGGCCTGGGCGATGACTTGGCCTTTGGGCAGGTACGCTGGTGGGTGAGTACAATGCAGCCAAAGGACAAGTTTCCCCGGGCCTGATGTCACAAGACCCGGCAGGATGTGAATATCTAGAGGTGTGTATTTGGTGTCCCCAAGGATGACATATTTACTACGGTTGTCTCCCCAGTACCAGGTTCCTTGGGGTTCACAGACACGAAATACCACTTAGTATTACGAAGATGGAGGGGCTCTGTCAGAGCCAACCTGAAAGGCACATTTTGAGAATCAGTGGTTAAAACAGGTCTTGGTTGGTATGGGTGAGTCAAGTCCGGTGAAGAAGCAATGTTGATGTTTGGGTTCCCCTGCCCCCGCAGATGTTCTTGGCCCACTTCATTTCTACCATCGTGCAGGGAGGGACTGTGCTTAGTTTCTAGTTTTTTGATGGCCCTCCTTCGGAGGCAACCTTTTGTTTTTGTTGGGCCTTCCAGAAGTTAAGAAACTGTTGCCTCAATGGGCAGTTGTGCATCCAGTGCCCTGGATCCCTGCAAAGATGACATCGCGGGTCTGCTGGGGGAGGTCTCTTAATATCCGTGGAGTGCACGGCGGCTGGCTGCTGGATGGCAGGTCAGGGACGTCGACAGCCGTCACCCTCCTCCGTTCCCTCTGTTTGTGGTGTTGATCAGCGGATGTGATTGTGACCTTCCTCGAGCACACTTCTAGCATGGACTGCAGGGTCGGCGGTGGGTCGAGGGGCAGGCTCAGGATTGCGGCTTTACACTTTTCGTTGGCATTTTGCCGAGCGATCTCCGTAAGGATTCCCTGCCGCACTCCCGGGTCCTGTACTTGAAGGTCCACCGCCCCTGCTAAGTCGCTCAACGAACTTAAGGAAAGACTCAAAGGGAAATTGAGTTATAGACAGGTAATTATCAATGGGGACGTCTGGGCACATCCCAAAAAACGCCTTTTCTGCCGCCTTCACGCTCTCCTGGAGAGCCTCCCTAGGTATTTTTGCGGCTTGTTTTTCCCCCTCCCGGCAAAGGTGATCAATGGACAACAACAACTCGTTATCATCTACCACTATGTTAGGGTCAGCCCATAGTGCTGGTAAAGCGGACCGTGCTTTCTTTTTCCATGCTACCTCCCATATTAAAAACTTTGTTGAGGATAGGAAGCACAAGAAAAGTATACGGAGATCAGCAGGAGTTAAGACATTTCCCGAAAGAGTGGCCTTCAACAGTCCCTTGAAATATTCGCCGTCCCTACCAAAACTTTTTTGAGCTTTGCAGAGCTCTTTGTTGGTCTGGTAGTCAAGTGGGGACCATTGGGGCCAGGGTGCCCCCCCATCTTCCCAGGGATATAGGTGACTGGAGCAGCGGCGAGAGCAGGGATAGAATCAGGGTTCTGGTTCCCAGGCCCCCGCCTGCCCCCGCCCCACCCTGGAAGCCCGAGCGTGGGAACTGGGGGAGGGGTCATGGGAACCATGGGAAAAAAGGATGATGTAAGAGGGGGTGTGGCTAGGACACGGGGAGGAGAGACATGACTGACACATCCCAGAGTGGGCGGAACTGGGGGGGTGTGGTTTGGGGGGAGATGGGAGGAGCTGGAAGGGAAGGTGGGTTGCCAGAAAGAGGGGAGGAGTCAGGAGACAGGAAGGGGTTGGTTGATGGGCAGAAGGGGTTTAGGGGAGGAGTGGGAAGAAGAAGGGCATGTAGTGGGAACTGCCACATGGTGTCCACCATTTTTCGCTTCAGGGGAGACTTCTTGAGGGAAGGTAGGGTCTGAGATACTAAAATGAACGATGGACTTTTGGGATGGGGCTGTACAATGTGGAGAAGTGGGGGAACAGGAAAGATCCCGAGCAGTCTGGCCAGGACTGCTCGGGCGGGAGCCTCGGGGATTCTGTGGGGAACCAGGGAGACGAAGGCAGCCCTGCGGCTCTTGCTGGGCTGTTCCCTTTAGGATTCCCAGTTTGGGTCAGATGGGGGAGGGAAGAGGGGTAGGACAGGGAGAACTGGGGTAGAGTTTGCTCCTGTATGGCTGTTCCTGCATTTTAGAAGAGGCTCTTAAAGTACTTTTAATTTTCATGGCTAGGAAAGTGAACCTAGAAAGGGAGGAATCCCCTAGCCACTACAACTCACTATCTGCTAGATCCCAAAACTCCAAATTATGAATTTGGTTGGCCGAAACATTAGAAAAATGCAGGAACAACCACTGAACAAACTCTTTAAATTCTTTTTTATGAAATGGAATCCCATTCTTAAAAAGGACACCCACAACATGGTAATAGATTCCCTTTTCCGAGACAGAAAGCTGAGCACCCATCGTGGCTCCCATGAGCACCCATGTTAAATCTGTTTCTTAAAACCACACTACTCAGGGAAAAAGGAAAAAGGAAACTCCTGCTGCTGGCCGCCTGCTGAAAGGTGCTGCGCAGCAAAATAACAGCTACTATAGTAGTGAAAATCCTCCAGAGAGGGAAAAAAGTTGTCTCCCTTCCCAGAAACATGCAGGCAAAGAGAGTACCGAAGAAAAGCAAAGAAAACTCCCCACCCCACCGGGAGGGAGAACAAAGGAGGGAGAGAAGATACCACTCCGAGGCTGGCAGCAGGAAAAGTCCTGAGTAGTGCTCTCCTCGTGGAACTGACCATGCGGTGCTCTGTGGCTACCAGTTCCTTCCCCAGGAGCGCTACCCACCAAAAAGGGGTCTGCTACTACTGGGGTAGCATGCTGGCCATGAGACAGAGTCCAAACGCTGCTGCAGAATAAATCCACCAGGACGTCTTGCCATCTCCTCCGTGGGGTCTGGCGATATCCTCAGCCCCATGTTGGATGCCAAGCTGCTGCCATGCCCACCCTGAAGCCCCCTGGCTTCGCCTGCCCAGCAGAGGCACGCTCAGCTGCAGGGGACACTCCCCTGTCTCAAGGAGAGTCAAGGAGCGGCTAAGACAGAGCACTACAGTGTCTGCCGTGTATGGAGGAGAGGCAACGTCCGAGGAGGCAATAAAGGAGCCGACTCAAAGCTGGGGAATCAGTCTCAGGTTTAATTCGAGGCTTTCGCAACATCTTAAGTACCGGGGTGGTAACAAGGGGGAAGGGACACCCATTCACCAATTTGGGGGAGTGGAAGGCAGAAAGACAGACACACAAACCAATGGGGGAAGTTCAAGGGAGAACTTGCCCTGGCCCTCGTCCACTCACTCGACGCCCAAGGTAAAAGATTCTGGGAGAGTTGGATGGGGAGCCGAGTGATGGACAGGGTACCAGGGAGGGGACAGGGGAGTGACTGAGCATTTTCAGGGAGACTGGCCTGGAGGGAAAGGCGGGAAAGCTCGGGGTGGAACTACCAGATGAAAATGGGGGGTGAAGGGGCAAACCATTACAGAACTGTTACAGAAATATAAAAACACAATACAACAAGACATGTTTCATTTTTTTTATTTTAAAACTCACATATGCTCTTGTAAATAAAAGTATTTGTTCAATATAAGCTGTTCTAATATGATTACTGTTATTTGTTACATGGAATAAGACACGGGTTCTTCACGTGCAGGTAGAAGACCTTGTCAAAGAATCCACAAATGTTCTACACAGAGTATTCAGCACATTGAGTCGTCCTTGGAAAGAGGACTAACATTTTCTGCTACTTACGCTGTAAGTCAACAAATAACCAGTTAACAGTAATTTCCATAAGGAGCTACATTTACTTTAAAAATCAGTTACAATTGACAGCAGCCAAATAAGAGCAAGAAGAGAAATAAAGTAATATACCTTTCCATTTTTTGGACAGTGAGATTCCTTTACCACTGTAAAAATAAGCGGTTCTCTAAGCTGCTGAAACAGCCCATAACCAATATGTTAGCCTTAGGGAACACAGTTGGTAGTTGAGCTGTGCCAGCAGTCCTGAGATCTGGAGAAGAGGGAGACAATGGTGATTCTTTTCCAAGTGAGAAATCACCAGTGTTGCAAGAGACTGAAAATACAGGGTGCGTTCAATACTGCAGTTGTACTTGCCCAAAGTGGTACTTGAACAAGGCAGTTTTTAATACCCGAGGATATGAAATTTTTGGGGGTGAAGCCTTGGCTTCATGGAGCACTGGCAAACTCAAATGTGTGGAAATTACCTTTTTCAGGTAACAAGTGAATAGGACTTCAGGGAAGAACTGGAACTACAAGTGTATTTTGTGGAATGAAGTGCTCTTTCAGGAGATACAGTAACACCAAATTCAAATGTAGCAGTTTTCTGGGACACTATACTGAATGCAAACTGAAAGTACTGATCCATTTACACTTCCTAGAGACAAAAGAATGTTAAGTGAATGAAAAACAGTCTAGGGTAACAGGACATACCTAGACAAGTGTCTCACTAATAAAATTTTAAGTATGTACATTCAACTATACTTGTCTGTGGAAAAAAAGTCTTCCTGAAGTGTTTGGGTTTACTCTTGCTGTTTCATCACACAGATGTGGGTAAAAATACAGAGGAACCATATTGTGGGAGACTGCTGAAAGAGCTTTATCTAAGAAAACAACATGTTCCATTCTAAGGCAATGAATCACAAGTCAGAGTATCAGGTAACAAATGGTTTATAAAATTAATTTAAGTCATATTTATTTCTGAGTGGTTGACTGTCCTACCTTGCTAAAAGAGAAACCAGGAAAAGACAGAGACAAAAGAATTCTAAATCATAGTTTTTGTTATAAAATGTAAAATATTTATAAACCCTTTATTTTTATTATAACTCATTGACTTTTACTAAGCAAACCCACGTACCCAGCCCCAAGATATGTACATCAGGTCATTCATGGGGAGTGCTTAGCAGGAACAGTTGTTTGTAGGAGGTATATCTGTGCATTGTGTAGTACTGAAAAATACTTAATGGAAGGACCTTGATCTGTGTTTGAGACTTTTTCTCCATTCATGTGAGGTTCCTGTGGAGAGCTGACTTCCTTCAGTCTTGAGTGATTTTTCAAGTAAAATTAGCACTAGTGATTAGGATGACCTGTGGGGAGGGGTACATTAATCTCAGAACATGCTCTTAGACCTGCTGGCTACAGGAGCTGTGAGAGTGAGCACACACAGGTGCCACAGGTACCCGTGTGTGGGGTGGAGAGAACAGGGTACTCATGTTGGGGTGGAGAGAACAGGGGACTCTGTGTGGGGTGGAGAGAACAGTGTACCCATGTGTGGGGTGGAGAGAACAGGGGACTGTGTGTGGGGTGGAGAGAACAGTGTACCCGTGTGTGGGGTGGAGAGAACAGGGTACTCATGTTGGGGTGGAGAGAACAGGGTACCTGTGTGTGGGGTGGGGAGAACAGGGGACTGTGTGTGGGGTGGGGAGAACAGGGGACTGTGTGTGGGGTGGGGAGAACAGGGGACTGTGTGTGGGGTGGAGAGAACAGTGTACCCGTGTGTGGGGTGGGGAGAACAGGGTACTCATGTTGGGGTGGAGAGAACAGGGGACTGTGTGTGGGGTGGAGAGAACAAGGTACTCATGTTGGGGTGGAGAGAACAGGGGACTGTGTGTGGGGTCGGGAGAAAACAGGCTTCATCTGCACATCCCACTTGGTTCTGTTCTGCAAACAGGAACCTGGGCCATGGAGCCCCTGCCTGGAATGGAATGCCACTCCATGGCAGGCAATCTAGACCTTGTGCATTTGTTATAGCTACTTTCAAAATTTATGAAGAGTATCTAAAGCCCTATCCTCCAATTCAGGTAAACTTTGATGACCCACGTAACAAGCAGTGATACAAGTGTGTAACAAGCATTCAAACACCTCAGACAAGATGATTTTATCTCCACACACACTTACCTGTGGCAGGTATGGGACCAAGCATAAAATAACACCCATAGTTCTTTCCCATCTGATGATTCTGGAAGAATAAAATTCTGAACCCCCTTGTTCAGAGGGTGCCAGAACAGCCCCATGCTTGCTCAGGAGAGCAGAGCAGCTTTTCTCAGCCGAGCTGATGATGGTAATTGATTGTTATGACATAAAACAAAAGATGGAAGAACAAGAACTGGCTTCATTGAACTTGGTGTATTATTAGCAAGATAGGCTGTGAATGGTGACTCTGCCCTCTTAATAAACCCTTTCTCTTCCACAGATGTAATAATTATCTGAAAGTTTGGCATCTCTAATTAACTAGAATCACACACTGTCCTTACAAATCTCCTTTTAATTGTTGCCTCTAATTCAATAGTAAAATATAGCAATTTCAGTTTTGGTTGTGGGTTTGGCTTTTTTTTAAAAAAAAAGGTTTACAAACTTTGAAATAAATGATTTGGAAAGCTGAAGCAGATGCTACTTGCTGGTGTCATACCAAGTTCCAATTTCCTTGTCTTACAGGGAAATTTGGACGAAAGCATATCCCTTTTGAGAATTTTGTATCGTATTTAACTGACCTGAACAGTGCTGAGATCTTTGTGCACACATCTCTACCTCATCAGAACTTCACTCAGAAGGATCTGTGATACAAAGTACACTATAGCCCACTGTGACCTTTCCAGAAACAGCTGCAGGAATTAATTACATCTGTTCATATTTATGCTGTTCTCAATGGTGCTGATCACAGTTTAGAAGTGGAACCAATGCTCCTCACACATTTTTCTAAATTTACCAACTGATCTTCAGTAACAGGATAAAACAAGTGAAAAGTGAATTTGCTGAAGGTGGCAGGGAAAAGGAGAGCTCCATGCTGAGATGGCTCACACTGATTTGCCATAAAAAAGGCACAAGGATGTTGTCTCAGCTCCCTGCAGCAGCTGATGGGGGGCAAAGGAGAGAACTTGGCCTTCGGCAGCTTTGTTTTAAACTGCAATTCAAAAGCTTGTTGAACCGAATGGAAGTATTTCTCTGTACTGATGATATATACTGGATGTGGAGAGATACATTCCACATAATTTCTCTCTTTCCATCATTTATACAAGTTTGAACACTTCAGCATGCACTGCAGGCAAGTATCTGCTTTTGTCTGATTACAGAAAATCATTAACACGTGTGAAAGGTCATGAAACGGAAATTTTCAATTGCCAATTCATACTGATTTTCTTGATTTGTCACCATTTTAGAACAGTATCCAGTTTTGTGTTCTTTTTATACTTGAAAAATGCAGTTATGTGACCATGTGCATCCCCACCTATAACAAAGTTTAACCTGAATGCTCTGAGAACATGTGCAGACACACACAAAATGCACTGCGAGGCACAGAGGGCAATATCAAAGTCTGGACTAGCACAGGACAGGGGTACACAACCATTTGAGAGATATATTATCAGTATTATTTTCTGACACATCTGCATCATAGTACAGAAACAAAATGTTTGCCTAACCTCATGAAAATATTCTTAGTTCCACAGTGTAAAAAGTTGGGCAACACAAAGTGGAATTGAAAGTGAAAATTATGAGAATCCCAGAAACTCAGAATTTTAAGATCAGGTGTTCCTTATTTTAACATCAATATGATTTTGGGAAAATATAACATGGCTTTTCAGTAATAAAGCTCCTGGATAACTGCATCCTCAGAAATAAGTTGTTTGAATTTACTAGCATGGAAAACAGTGCTATCATGTAACACATTATGCTTTTCTATTAGGATTGCAGTAAAAACAACTATGCTGAGTTGTGAAAAGAACATTTGCACCTTTTCACTATAACTTTACTGTTTTTTAAGGTTTTGATGGAGTTCATCTCCCATATGAGCCTTGTAGACCTGAATGGGCCTGGGTATCAACTTACTGCTGAAAAGCATCAGGCTGTGAGGACTAAGGCAACTTAAGGAATCTCTGCAGCTGGACCACTGGAGTACTGTTCAACATAAAGTCTGCATTTTCTCCTTGGACTTGTACTGAAGTGGGATAAAGAATAGGAAAATCTGCAACTCAATGACACCATTCCCTCTGATCTGCCTTTCCTAACAAAGCCAACATCCCAAGCAGACAAATATAAGAAAAGTCTCCCTACAGTGCAGAACAACACCCTAAGAGCAAGAAACAGGAAAGCAATGAGAATGTGAGCTTAGCTCATCTGCCTTAATTTTTATCTCAGTGTTCCTTCTGAAGTTCATGAAAAATCACCTCTTAAAAGTTGTTTTTTAATCTAAAAATTCCATTTCTGTGATTAACTAAAACTCTCAATTGCTTCAGTTCACATTGGCAAGTACCTGAGTGTTACTCTTCCATGCTAAGAATAAAGATTTAGCAGCCTTATGTTACATAGTCTCCCACACACAGGTCTAATTCTCAAAATTTTCATCTCCAGACACCAGGAACAGATTTCTCTTCTAACTGCCCCACTTTGTCTCAACACAACCAGATGAAAAGCTTCCATAAAAAGCACAGTCCTTAGAACACAGGCCTGAGCTGCACCCAACATGGCACCATCATTCCAGTGGATGGCAAATTAAATGATAAAACATAGTATTAAAATAGCTATTGAAAAATCAAACTTGATAAAAATAGAAGTTTAAACTGCTGTTTTAATCAATGTTTGTATCAGGTAACTGTACACCAAATATTAAAGGACTATTTAGGACTAACGGCCTCATCAGTAGGCTCATCTATCAGCATGACCAGAACAAGAGAAGATCAATGTTTAGCTGGCACTCAAGTACAGCACGGCTTCAAAGCAGAGATCATATCAGCATCAAAGCACAGAGAAAAACAGTGGTTAGAATATAATACACTAAATTTCTAACGTTAGTATCCCTGATGATTCTAACAGAAACAGCAACCTAAATATTGTGAAGTCAATCACTGATTCTGAACAGAACACAAAATAACTTGCAGTTTTAAGAAAAATGAAATGAGTGACTGATGAGAATCAGTTCCCCAAATATTCCCACGTATGCTGCAAATTCAGTGGGATCTGCACAAAATACCAGTAACTTCTATACAATTTTAAAGTGCATTTCATCTGTTTAAGAAAGTAATAAAATATCAGCTGAACACAGTGACTCATAATCAAATCAAACATTCTTGACAGTCATTCACAGCAAAGCACAAAGCAGTGAAAATTTGTCCTTTCCATTTCCAGCTTGGATACATCCTGGTAAGGTACAGGCGCTGCGCTGCCTAAACACAAGGCTCTCTACATACCTGACCACTACAAGAAAATAAATAAAATGACACTTGAGAAGCTTGAGGAGTTCTTTGATCTCTTGATCAGAATCAGTACAGCTTTCAGCCTAGCAGGGTCACGTGGCAGTGTACTATCTCCCAACAGTTCATTCTGCCAATGAACAAGGAAAAATGATGGATTTATTTTGGTCAATTCAGCATCTTATTCACATGCAGATACTAAAGAACAGTCATTTTGATAAATGAATACCAGTCTTGTATTTCTTGGAAGACTTACTCAATTTTCCAAATCTGTAATGTTCAGATTGCCTTCACAGCATTCTACAATTTCAGATTTCCATTTCCTACATCTTTTGCAATTCCACCTTATTTACTGTGCACATGTATATCCACTTAAAAATCAACTTTATTTATCACCAAGGAATTCTTTCAAAGATGAAGAATTAAATCATCACCCTCTAAAATAACACTTTATTTCTAATACTAGATAGAGTTAATATTTCAGTTAAAGTAGTATTGAAATATTCGCTATAGTACCAAGGAAGGGAAAATCTGCATGCCAGCAGTACCTGTAATGAAAATGTTCTTTCAGAGTCAATTTTCAGGCATTTGGAGGGCTGGGGGTGACACAACACTGAGTAACACTTGTATGTAACACATGAAGTCAGTTGCTAGTGAAATGCAAAAGATCCAGTAACATTAAAAGAAAAAAAAAAAAAAGTAGCGACCCCCTTGAAAGCTCTTTTAGAAACTGTAACAATGCAATTTTTTGCTACCCAAAAATATGTACCAGGATCTAGGAAAACATCTAGTTTTCTGCACATCATGTTATTAACTGGAACACCACTGCACGTGCAGGCAGATAGGAACAGCACCAGTGGCGTCGGGCAGCTCTCCCCAGTCTGCACAAGAACAAGGGCCAAGAGAGACAACTAAAACACTGGAGATTTCAGCCAAAATAACAAAGATTTATATATCACCAAAATCCAGAGAAGGGGGAAAAGCAATAAGCAAGGACTAATTTTAGTACAGCAGAACACATGAAAGATTTATTGCTGAAGCAAAAGTCTGAAAATGAAGTTGTATGCAGCAGGAATAAAGGCTATAGCATAGGACTGAAGCAATGCCTTTGTCAGATTAATGATCAGTTTGGGAAGTGAAATTCTCAGAAAAAGTACTCCCCTCTCAAAGGACAACCTCACTAAAATGAACATACCATAGGGAGAGGACACTCCTTTTAAATCTTTTCTTTAAAAAGCAAGTAAAAAGTAAACAGTAATGCAGCCAGTCAGCTCAGACTGGAGACATCTGTAAATGCAAAGGGAGGTCTGGTAGCCATTGAAAATCTCAATATGGTTCAAATTCTGTCTGCAAGGAATTCTGCCTAAAGTGAGGACCTAGTCTGTCTCAAAAAAACAAAAGAATACATAAAAATTGCAAAAAAAAAAGCTGCCACTTTAAAAAATCTCTTAAAATTCTGAAAGTGGTAAGGAAAAAATGGATTGAATATGTGGGCACTTCAGAAGCAAATCTCAGGACTAAGATACCTGAGCAAAAGTTCAAGACCATATCAGCCAAGAGCACTGAGCAGGTCTCCAAAAGGAAACAAAGTTCTACTCATAAGTGTAAAGTTGTATTTGCTCATCATTTTCAAAGATTTATTATTTCTGTCTGGACAGAGCTTATGCTGCAGAAAGTTGGCAGCTGTCCTGGGGGATGTATGTCCACACCTCACTAAAATCTGACAGGTTACCAAAAATTACTTGAACCTGAACAAATGGTTGGCATATGCATGACCAGCACACTGGTAAGACTGTTATTCTGAGTCAACTAAATAGTTTTGGGAGTTTGTGTGGTTTTGGTTTTAAAAAGCAGTATCTGGCAAAGCTGGTCTGGCTAAAGCTGGAGCCCTCATCTCTCCCACCTGCTGAGCTGCGTGCTTGGTGCAAGCTACAACCTGCAGCTCTGCTCTGTTGCTGTTCTCCCATGGGCAGCACAGAGAACAGGAATGGCCAAGTAACTGTATATGGATGTTCATAAAGCCAGAGGTTACAGGTGGAAGCATTACTTCCAGAAAATCCAGAAAACAATAAGGGGAGCTGAGACCACATCCCTGCTATAAGGAAGGCTCAAATTCTTACATGAACAAATTAATTTTTTCAGATCAGAATCTGCTAGAGCAATAACTTACCACATCACACATAAATCATTTGCTCAAAGCAAAGGGGAAAGAAAGATCCCTGAGGCTGGAAAACTGGTAGTAATCTCTTAGCCAGCATTAAAGAAAACAGTAGTAAGACTTAAGGACATATTAGCCACATCCAAGAGACTCACATTTCTATTGCTTCTCTAATACATATTTATGGCTATGTAGGAGTAATGTTTAGCAATTCAAATATTGATTTAATTAATAATTTCCTGACAGACTTTTTTTGGATTAAACCAATCAGGGCACTTATCTAATAAATATCTGATTTTAGTGCCACCTGTGAGTATGCAGTAACATTTTAAATTTTAACAACCTATAAGGAAAAAAGCATTTACAACAGAAGGACCTCGGGTAGTTGAACTGGATATCACCGGAAAAATCACATTTTTCTATTGCTACAAATGAAGCTGAAGTGACCGCTAATTGCATCAAAGTTTATAAACTGGGTACTTAAGGATGTACAACTTTCAAAAATGTTATACAGAAAATTCCTAACAAAAATCAGAGATACAGAGGGCTTTGGAAATAATAGGCCTTGGATCTGAAATTTTACATATTTAGCTGAAGGACAGTCTGTAGGGCAGTTCACTGCTGTGTGCAGCTATCCAAGAGAGACGTATCATTCAGCTGTGTTTGAACTACACACGAGTACAATACACAGAGAATAAACTGGTTAAATGGCGGAGTTACCAGATCAGATGCTGGCCAGCCTTGAAATTCTCCTCCCTCAGAACACAACCTAAAAGAATCCAAGTGTTCCATAGATGGGGAAAGAGAACAGTTAACTTGGGTACTGCTATTATTTTCTTAATGAAACACCTCTCGCTTCCAAACTGTGACTCATGAGGAACCTTCATACTACACATACTGGCAACACAGCCTCTTTATTGCCTGGCACTATCAGCACAGGGAGCAATTAAAACCCAGGTATGTCTCTCTGAATTACAGGACACTGCCTTTTTAGCCTTTTTTTTTTTGAGGCCTTTTTTAGCTTGGTAAGTAACGACTTAAATATTCTTTTAATTGCAGTCAGATAACAGATTTGAGGGAGTGGTTGCTTTTTTGGCTTGTTTTGTGGGTTTGTTGGTTTTTTGGTTTTTTTTATGTGAAGTGGAACTCTCTGAACTGTGCCCTGAGCTGGGCCAAGAGGCAAAGCCCAGGAGAGAGTTTGCTCCCTTGCAACAGATCATCTGGAGAGATGCAAGCAGGTACTGGTAGCACTCCTGAAGCCCACTGTTTGTGCAACTGGCCCCCAAACAGACAGTTTGTCTCCGTGTTCCACATGAGTATTTGACAGCAGGAGTTTGGGGAGTGCCTGGAAAGCACCCGTACGGAATTGTGTGAAGGGAGGACTGATTCTGCCTTCTGACTAATCTGCATTTACAAAGATGCCTCAGCTCTACCTCAGTTTGCTACAGCTCCTCACCCTCAAGGTGGAAGGGCATCCTATGCATTAGTGGCAGGTAGAAACATAACCACTAAGAGAGGCAGTTGAACTGAATTATTTTTTGCAGACCCAAAAATAAAACCAATCTGTTATTATGAACCTTTATTAAGCGGCTCACATTTCAGTATAAATCACACTAAAAAGATTCTTAAAAAAGATATTTACACTACAGTGCTGACACATTTAAAATGAAAAAATTGGTATAAATAAGCTCTATGGAAAAGCCTGGAATTGTCAAAAAGAATTCTGGCTCATCTTACAAAAAATATATATGTTAAATGTCAGCTCTACTCTAAAACCTACAACTCAAAATTATTTAAAGACTTCTTTATGTTAAACCTGCAGTGTTTACAGTGCATCTGGCCCTAAGTGCTTTGATACTTCACAGTTATGGACAGGCACTGAGGAATGTTACAAAGCTACATAACTATTTTCTGTAACAGATGCGAAGACAAGTCACAAACTTGCCTCACAATTTATGATCTTTACATTATTACATCATTATCTTTAAAAAGGAATTTAAAACCATATATACAAATTTAGCACAAAAAATCATCCTCTCTTTGTCCATGCAATTTTGGATTTGATGAGCTAGGTTGTCTTGTATCATCTGGATGTACGTGACCTCCAGAGCACAACTTGCCTTGTAAGTCCTTGTTGCCGGTTTCAAATTTAGAATCCATTTCCAACTTTAGTGATGTCAACTCAGCGTGACCCAGCCTAGCCTGAACATTCTGTCCCCCGACGTCATTAGGTGTCACCGTCTTTTCAGCAACATCGACATTCATGGGTTCTTCTTTTACTCGGAGAGATGCAAGAGGTTCATGTTTTATTGGCAAAAATTCCTGCTGCAGGTACTTGGTCTGCAGAGCATCTGGAAATTTGGTGTCTTCGGAGGTATCTTTGCTCACAGTACAAATTCTGTCAGTCTGAAGTCCAACAACCGAAGACTTGGAGTCTGCAGAGGTCCCTGCTTCAACAGTATTTGTGTTTTGAGAGAGTTCTTCCTCTGAATGATAGAGCTTGAGCCGGATGTGCCAAGCCAAACTACACACAGCTGAAACTGTTTTGAACTGGTGCACAACATTCCTCGGGATGAAATAAATGTCATTATCGAATAACTGGATTCTGGCATACCGAATGCCTTCCCTTCGCAGCTGATTAAGTTTCGCATCATCAACCCACTGGACACACTGTAGGGAAAAGGTGGGGAAAGGTGAAAACTCTGACTTAGTACTCAGAGGACACTGACCATCAGTTGTTCTTAGTGTGCTTACCTGTGAGAGTGGAGGTTCATGCAAATCTAGCTGCATTCGCTGAACTACCTCCAAGAAGTCCTCAGCATGAAAACAAATTACATCTTTGGTTATACGAGGCTGCTCAGACCTACACAAGAGGAAGAAGTGCACAGTCAGAGGCTGAAACTACCATGCTGCAGAAAATAACAAAAGGTCTGCAAGCAAGGATAAAGCAATTTTTTTAACTTAAAAAACACAACAACTCTACCATAACCAGCAATAAGAAAAGAAGTTGATCAGAACAGTTAATTCTAAAACACAACCTCATTAAACTGGTTAAATAAATTAACTACAATTTCTTTATAAGTGGAAGTATTGGCAGCAATAAAAGGCCAACAAAACACACTATTTTTCATTTCTATTTTTAACTGGTCTCTTGGCTGCCTAGATGCTGTAGCTGTCTCAGATACACTTGGCTTACTCTGTCAGCACTCCAACACGGTGCACCCATCAGGTACCTGAGCACGTAACAGTCTGGGAGCACTATGGCAATCACTGCTCAGCACCTCAGCCTCAAACACCTTGCTCAGAGTTAGGAGTAAAAGCTGAACCTACTTTAAGCTGCCACAATGCCAGTAATCAGCCAATACTGGCATCCTTCACAAAACATCCCTTTAAAAATACATCCCTATTTATGCTCACTAGAGAGAGCTACACAGGATTAGGCTTTGTCTCCAAATTGTTAGGAGAAACATCTCTAGTTCCAAAGCATCTCTCCCAGAGAAATACATACCATTAATACAGCTCCTCTGGAGATATAATCTAGAATCAGTTCACAAAAGGCAAAATCATCTACAATCCTTATAACTTCCTGATCTAAAGGCCAAACTCTGTTCCTCACTGAAAACATGTAAACAACAAAAAAAAAAAAAGCTCCACATACTTGCTTTTGAGGGATGCTTGCATTTTAGAAGGATTTTTTTTATTTAAATATGATTATATGAAGATTTCATTTATAAAGGATAAAGCTCACCTTGGAGTAGTTTTGCAAGGACAGTTTCTCAGCCAGAAAGAAGCTGATTAGAGATTTCTGTCCTTCCCCCTCTGGAGTCCCCCAGCTGACGGGAATGCAGCACCTCCTCAGCCTGCAGTGGGCACAGGCTGCGCGTCCAGGCGCTGCCCACGGGGACCAGGCAGTGGAACCAGGGACCAGAATCCGCTGCTGCCCTCCTGCCTGTCCCACCTGCAGGGCCAGGCTGGCGCCTGCCACCCTCCAGGACATCCCTCACCCCACTTCCACCCCTCCAAAACAGGGAACAAGTAGATGTAGGGGCCTGGGGAGCAGCTGATGCAGCAGAGCTGAAACATTTCAGAATCTAATAGATGTTCAAGAGCCCTTTTTTAAAAGCAAGATGAGCACCTATTTTTATATAAAGATATATATGTGTCCTGTTATTACTGTTCTAGGAAGCAGGCAATGATGTACAAGCCTGTTCATTCAGGCTTTTTAAACATAAGAGACATGCTTATTTTATTTAGGTCATGGCCTCAATAAAGCAGAAAATAACCAGTCTGAGGCTATTTTCAGGAGAGAAAAAAAATCCCAGATCAACTACTGAAAGTATGCTAGGGAGAATTTTTATATTTTACTTATTAAAGATTACAACGTGTCTCTGTATTTTGATCTATATACTCCTGATTTAAACACAGAAAGCAAAAAGCTTCAGGAACACTTCTAACCAGTGGTGTTAAAAACATTAGCTACATTCATCTACCTTTTCTAATGCAGGTATTTATTTTTAAAATATGAATTTGCCTTTGGAGTCCCCAGTATCTGTAAATGAAGTTAAGACTTAAAATCAGTTGAAAGAATATTTTGCACATTTAGAGAACTTCAGTCCAAATCAATATGTCCTCCCAACAGTGTCTATTCTGGTTTATGCATTGTCATTCCTAGTCTCAGTCCATATATATCTGTCCAAGAGGATGATGGATCACCAGCTCTGTGCTGCAATTCTGTCACAGAACACAACATTCCTTTTGCAAACAACTGAGAAAAAATACCATCAGATAATTTTAAACCCTTCATTTGCAGATTTTATCTTCAACACAACTTTGAGATAATATTTTGCAAAACCTTCAGTTTAGGTATCAGGTATCTACCCCCAAGCAAAACTATAGCACACAAGTTCAGTTAATGTCCAAAGAGACATTAAGTGAAAACAAAACATAAGATAACTTCAGAAAAACCCATTTAAGCCTCTACTAGAGAATTGCTAGAACTGGTTTTGGCAGTATTTTTTCCCCTTAACCTCATTCTTCAAAAGGATTGGATTCCTTTTGCTATGACTTTTCAAAACAGATTCAAAACTAGAGGTTTCACCATTAATATTTCTGGCCTAATGCTTAAAGACTGGCAATACAGAAGAAATTCCTATGATCATACAGAGAAGCACAATTTTGGTCTCTAGAACACAAACTTGAATGCTGCTTGCTGAAGCACAGGTTTCATTTTGCCAACAACCATGCTACCAAGAGCCTTTTGCTGTCCCTGTAAAAACCCACCCAGATTTCCCACATAAAAATCTTATCAAATTCCCTAATTTAAAATTTCACTGCCACTTCATAAGCTCTAAAGCTCACTTGGTATCATTTATGAAAATGGCATTAAGTAATCAGCATGATCACACCTGCATTTATCAGATTTTCAAAATTTATTCATTTCAATCATTTATGATTTATTCATTTTCAATCCTTAAAATGTTTGCTAGCAATCATCAGAGTTCTTCTGTAAATTCTAAATACTCAAAGCAATGAAAAGAAGATCACAAAACAGTAATTTTATAAAATACCTCAAATCAAGATCCTGTCACACTTAGGAAAGGATAAATGTTTTTTTCTTCTTCAAAATACCATGTTTAGTTTCCATGTCTGTCCTCTAGCACCATAACCTGCTTTTTGCTTTTCAACAGTTCTGTTCCTGTCTCTTCTGAAAGACAGCATTTATCCCACCTAGCATTAACATTCATCCCTATCAACTAGGAAATAAATCCTACTTTCTTTAAATCTACAGCAACTTATAAAGCTTTTTTTGCCCACTCAATCCATTTTTATGGATTTAGTTCAGGCAGCCCAGGAATTTTTTATTTTCTCCTCACAGAAAGCATTTTTACATACAATATCTCATCACTAGAACGTGTGCATTTTTACTGCTATAGTGCCTTAATCACCCCAGAATGTCTCCAGCTTTTCAGATTTGTTCAACTACTCAAACAGATTAAAAAAACCAAAACTGAACAAAAATAAAAACTAGATTTTTTAAAACTTTCATTCATGTTGTTGCCTTTAAAATAAATCCACCCACAGATTGCAAATTATGGCAAAACTAATACCTGAAATAATTTTAATGTGCTATATTAATCCATGATGCTTCATTATCATAAGCCCTATTAGTTGTCTTCATGTAAATACAAGTGGATTTCAAAATTACACAAAAGTGGAAAGGGAAAGCAGGAATTATAATTTAGGCCAAATCAAGACTGAAATAGCTAACTTTTATTGTGGTGCTTATGTTGTATATTTTATTCCTCTCCATATATCAGTTACAATTTTTTATTCTGAATTAAAAGATACATTCAGTCTTTACACTGAAATGAAATGCTGATACTTCTTTTTTATTCCCCAAACTGAAGGACTTGCAAGTATGCTATAAAGCTACTGGATAAGAATGGGAAGTTCCCAGACACTTAAACTACTATCAATTCAACTTCTTGATCTCCACAAACATCCAAGTTTGGGGAGTGGGGTTTTGTTTGGTTTCTTTCCTTCCCTTGCAAGTCCCTCTCTCAAATGTGCAAAGTGTAATTTAAAATACTCAGATCTACACAGTTATCTCAGCTCTTGCCCTGCACTGCTCAATCTTAATTCACCACAGCACAGTCAGAGCAAGCAGGAAGTTGAAGGCTCCCACTGTCATCAACCTGAAGAGTAAGGAAACTGAAAACCTCAGAGCCCAAGAAACAAACACATTATCATCTGAACAACCCAGTTCTTCCCCACTGACAATTATTCTACTTTCTATGTCAATGAACTCATGCACTGTAACACAAATTCACATCATTTTATCCAAAGGGAATTCACTCTTCTAATTTCTAGACAGACACAAAGAGAAGAGGTATTTATAGTGTTTACATATGCAAAGGTAACCTCCAAAACTAAGGCCATTCTTCACAGCCTGAAGATGTTGAAAAATGCCTCTTCGATCTGGACCAGGAAGCCCACATGGTTATGGGCTTTTTATTTAATTAACATGTAAGCAAGCTTCAAATGACGCACATTTCATTTCCTGAATCTCACACAGGAATTCTAAAGACAGACATCAAAAATATCACCCAACTTCCAACAGGATTCTTCCTAGGTGAGCTTCCATAAATAAATCAAGGTTATAACAGCCATGACTTGGGAAGCAGAAGCCTAAGAATTCTGCTCCTCTCCAGACACCACAAAGAACTGCCAGAAGGTCTCTCTCTCCATGTGCACCTCTGCCACAGTTACAGCTTAATCTCTATGCACCACTTAAAGCAAAATGAAGTATGAGGTATTTTTACATCTAACAAGACCTCAGTAACAGCAACTCAATCATAGCAATTGAACTGTCACTGCAAGGTACCTTTCTGGTTTCAACCACACAGCACAGCCACATGCAATCTAAACAGGGCAGACAAACATCTAATGCTCAGCCAGCACCCACGAAGTCTTCACTGAAATCTTTAATCCTAGATTAACCTATTCTGCACTCCCTTCCAATTATAAATGGCAATTCAGGCAAACATTTTTCAGACATCTAGGTGAAGCCAATCAACACCTACCACTCCCCACAGTGCACAGCCTTCAACACTCCCACAGCAGCTGTGGTCTGTCGTTCAAAACCTTGTCCTATGTGATCCGCATGGGCTCGGGTCCGGTCTTCAAACAGCATTTCACGGGGTTCACTGGTTCGAGGTAGGTACTGCAAGTTTTTTATTTCATTGGTAGTTCTACATAAGAGAAACAATTACCGTGATAAAGAAATTTCTCTGAATTATCTGATTTCCATCATAACCAATAGGACTACTCATCTACACAAAAGAAAACCCCCTTTTTTCCCCTTATTTTAAATGGATTTTATTGTAATTCAGTTTATGTTCATTTTCTCTGTTCATGTCACTGGGAAATATTGAAGTAAGTCCTTTTTACAGCTTTCTGTGAAGTGCTTAAACACATTGATATGATCCCTCTGAGTATTCTTTTCTCAAGCGTAAATCCCAGTTCTCCCAGCAATTTATGTTAACATATAATATCAAAGAGAAAAAGGTTTGGGATAAAATGAATTTGCAAAGAAAAAACTACTAACCAGACATTTACCAAGTAAAATAATTCAACTTACCTCTTCCTTTTGAAAGGTGACTTTGGCATGTCAGCCACAGGGATCATCTGTTCTCCTGGACGTACCCACATAATGGGACCATCATCACTGTCTTTACGACTCTCTAATTTTAAACTAGAAAGTGTTCCCCATGGCAGTGTACACTAATGGGAAATACAAGCCACAGTTTTCAAGTGAGTTACTTTAAAAAACCAGTTAAAAGCAGCCTTTATCTCTCACGAAGAAAGCATCTATTAGAACACTCAATTATCTAAACAAGTATCACATACTCTCTCTTTATTATTATAACAGCACTACAGAGCATGTTGTCCCCCTTCTCCCAGCCCATTCCCTTCTGTTCTTACTTTTAAGAAGGGTGATTCTTCCAACATATCAAGGAATTCAGGGAAGTAATCCCCCACTTCCTCATCAACTGCTCCAACCAGGCTGATCTGTCTCATTGGGCCAGCTCTATACGTACCATGAGAGTATGTTCTTTTTACCTACAAGTAGAATATGACAACAGAAATTATACCGAGTCCTCTACTGTGCAACATCTACATTCAATGAGCACCTGTAATCTCTATGCTTATGCTTTCTGAGATACAAAGACTTTTTTTAGTCCTTCAGTCTCCAGTGTATTTAGAAGTCAATTACTACAAACTCAAAGACAGAAGATCTTAAACATCCACAACAATTTGTATTTTATTTTAACCCTTGAAGATAAACTGGAGTAACATTTATTGCCTTAGAAGAAGATAACATTCCAAACCAGTAACTCTAAAAAGAAATCAACACACGTTATGCTCAGTAACTAGTCAATAAGGATTCTTACCTGGATTACTCAAGTCTAGCTGAATTTCTACCTTTTTTCTTGCAACAGGCAGAACTCTGAGTTACAAGTAATTTAACTCTAAACATTTCCTCTGCTACTCATCCTTTCCAGTACCGCCTCTTTGCGAGCACATTAACTGGAGCAAATTACAACAATGAACACAAGGCTCCAAGAGTTGGTACAAAAAGCAAGACAACGATCAGCACTCCATTTTTGTGGTGCTGTGCTAGCACATCTTGTGCTCCCTTCAGACTTTAACAGCTGTAGCATTCACCTCTCATGAGAAATCTTCTACTGTGAAATTTTAACAGAAACACATAGTTTTAAATCTTTTTTCAACAATCTGATCTGTTGTGTTAGATCACCAAAATACTCAGGCATGAGATTGATGAGGATCATGTCCACTTTAAGCTTCTGATTTCCTGATTAACAGGCTAAAAGACACTGGCATTATGAGATGAAATACAAAGAGATCAGAACAGAGGAAAGGGTAGATGGATTACTGCACACAAAAGTAAGGCTCCTGTATATGGCACCTCTAGACATTCTGCATCCAAAGCAAGAAAAGTAAAAAAAGTGCAAGGAAAACAGTTAATGAAATACTGCTTAGCTATGGTCCTCACCCAAACAGACCATCAACATTCCTAGTAGTTATGACAGCACAGAGGAGAATTAACAGCAGTTCCTGAACATAAAACATGGAACAACACTGTGCCCTTCTGAGAAACTCAACTAATGTAACCAGATCTTTCCAGAAATGCAGAACCAAACACTGTTCTGATCATCCCAGTCATCTCTCATTCCTCCCAGCAAACAGATTTATGGCTAAAAGCAGGATTTTACAAAATGTCTTAGCTAATGCTACAGCAAGCCATCACAGACACACTGAATACAACAGTTCAGTTATATTCCCCCATTCCTCAAATCCTTAGTCATACATTCCTGCAGGATTTTTTTTTTGCAGAGGCAGCTGGTGATTTTGTGATAAAATACCACAAAACATTCATTTCTGCTGAATTTGCATCAGCTCAGTCCTCAGCTACATCTGCACTGGCACAAAGCATCAGGATCTTGTACAACTACAGTAATGAGCAAGGAAGAACCCTAAAACCACTTTTTGAAGCTACAGACACCCACAAATCTGTGACACTTTATTAAAAAGCCTAACATGCAGAAGGATGTTTCTTCAGCTGACATAAGTAGCTTAGTAGTCTACCACTCCAGTCCAAGATATTGGGATGCTGTTTCCATCTACTTCCCTGATTAAAGGGAACTTCCCTGATTTCTCTGCCTTTTTCCATGCTTCTTTGTGCTACCTGCTACCACTCTCCCAAGTAATAAGTGATAAGACAAGAGAAAATGGCCTGAAGTTGTGTCAAGAGAGGTTCAGATTAGATATTAAAAACATTTCTTCACCAAAAACATTCTCAAGCACTGGAATAAGCTCCCCAGGGAAATGCTGAGTCACCATCCCCAGAGGCATTTGAAAGATGCATAGATGTGGAATTTAAGGACATGGCTTGGTGATGGATTTGGCAAGACTGGGTGAAGAGTTGGACTCTTAAAAAGGTATTAAAGGTCTTTTTCTGCCTAAACCAATTTATGATTCATATAAAAGATGATAAACTGGTTGTGAAACTACTCCAAGTGAAAACTCTAAAAATTCTCCTAAAAATACTAAGTTAAAGCTTGGAAAAGCTGTGATGCTTCCAGCTGGATCAACCCAGCCATTTGGCTTATATACCACTCGGTGTTGGTAATGAAACCTAAAGTCAGCAAAGTATTTAGCTGCAGCATAATGCTTACATTAAGAAGGATCAAATAAGAAATTTTTCGTTTGTTCCCCAAAACAAGAACATGCCACTGAAAGCTAAAACTGAAAAAAGAACACAACATTTTCAAGCATTGTTTGTCCATCCCCTTTCACCCCCAGCTCTCCCGATCAACCACCCTCCCCTTGATCACAAGGCAGTACGATTGCATCTCAAGATCCAGCTTAGGTGAAGAAATACCAACATGAATGCTTAAATAATGTCAAAGCTACAAAGGATGAGTGGTTTATTCTGGTACCATATTCAGAATCACATAATTGCAAATACAGAATGAAATGTTTGAGTGATAATGAACTCTGTAGTGGCTTAACCCCAGCCAGCAGATACTGATCTTCCACCCCCACCTCCCACAGTTGTGAGACACAGGAGAAAACAGGAAAAGCAAGGAAATGTATGGGTCCAGATAAACACAGTTTATTCAGCAAAGACAAAACTGAAGAAGAAAAATCACCAAGTAGTGATTTCCACCACTCACCAACTCCCACAAGCAGACTGATGCCCAGACCGGTGCTCAGCAATAGGCACCTTACAGCCAACCCATCAGTTCCCTCAGGTTATTTTTCTGAGCCTGATGTTCTACAGCACAGAATATCCTCACAGTCAATTGGGGCCAGCTGTCCCAGCCATGTCCCCTCCCAGCTTCTTGCCCACCCCAGCCTACTCACCAGGAGGGTCCTGGAAGCCTTGACACTCTGCCAGTGATGCTCAGCAACAGCCAAAACACCAGTGTGTTACCAACAGTTTTAGTCACAGACCCAAAACACTGTCCACAAAGAAAATAAACCCATCCAGACCCAGTATAAGCAGAAATCAATCCATGTTGATCAAAGGGGAAGATTTGCTCTCTCTTTTCCCTTCTTTCCTGACAGCATTAGGTGCTCTGAAGATGGACAGGGAGCAAGCCTAGGGAACTGATCTGAATTTAGAGCAGGAATTACCTAAAAATGTCTCTATTTTAGAAAACAATAAAGAATAAATAAAGGCATAGGCCAGAAAGAACAAGAGAGAGTTTGAAAGATGAAGCAGCTGTGGGCAAGTGAAAAGCAACTCTTCCATGAACTGGGTTGTAGCATCCTAAGCTCTAGTCTTAGAGAAGAGGTTAATGCTTGAACTACGTTACCTTAGATTAGGCTAAAGACTTAGACAAGCGTGTATAAAAAGGTGAGGTCATTCTTAGTGAGGAGCTAATTTTCACTCACTCCCAATTTAGACTGCTGCTAAGTAATAGTGTGAAAACACCAAATCCTCCCACTGATGTTTAACTGATGACAAACAAAATTAACCCTAATAAAGACAACAACCAAATAAATACAGCCTGTGGCATATTACATAACAGCAACATTTTCCCTTTCTTTTACTGTCAGTATCCATTGTCTGGTTTGTTCACAGGGAGATTAGATTTAGATTGCTCTATGTATTTCTAAACTCACAAAAATAATATTGATGTACTAAAACCAGTACTTATCAAATTCTATATTAAATTATGGACTGACCACTAATAGAATACTACATATATTTTATATATATATATATATACACACCATATATATATAGATACACCTTCTATAAAACAATGTTCCCAGATGCAATTTCACAGTGTGACTAGGTTTTTAGAATTTTACAGACTTGTTCAAAAGTGGAACAACTTAAATCTGTAATAAAAGGAGAAATCAAGGACATGCTGCTCTTCTAGCACGTGGTCAGGAATGAACACACATAAATCACCAAATGCATGCAGTATAATACCATGGACAGGTAAAAGAGATAGAAATATAAAATAATAAATATGACATTCTAACTTCTTTCTTCTCGTGGAGCTTACATTTGAAGTATGTCACCTAAAAACACAGAAAAGGAGACTGTGTCATTCTCTTGCATCACAGTAATGGAAAATTGTGCCAGTAAAACCACTACTGAATCCACAATTAGTAAAACTTGAGAATTATCTGCTTCTGTGCCTCGCAGAGCCTCAACTGATTTTTTAATGCAATAGCAAATGTTTTGACAGAAATGTCTTGGTGTCTGACAAGAATCTGAAGACTAAATGCAAAAATACATACATACATATATACACACATAAATACCAAAAATATATTTGAGCATTATCATCCTACAAATGGAAATATTTTAGACACCACATGATTTTGTATTTGAATAAGTCACAAAGTGGAGGGAACAATCCAGAGAAATCATGCATTTCAAGAGAGGAAATGTAAACTGGGGCACATAACAACTGAATTCCTATTTTTAATATAGTAGGGTGTGGGTTGTTGTGGGGTTTAGGTGGAGGAGGGTTTTTTCTTATTTGAAACTTTATCATTTTCCTGCTAGAATTTTAAGGTTTAAATTTATTTCAATGTTTCACCTTTAAAACCAAAAAAGTCTGGAAAAAAAGTCTTCAGAGAAAATAACGAATAACAAACAAAATTATCCATCAACTGAACTCAATTTCAAGAAACCCATGAAATCCCACCAAAGACCAACAAAAAAACCCAAAAACTTTACACAACCTAATAATATGCAAGGACCTTGAGGGTTTTGCTACACAAGTGCACAAGCAATGCACTTACACACTAGTATCTCAGAACAGAAAACATCTAATTTCAGAGTCAGTGTCAATCTCAAACAGTGCAGCCATGAAGAGGCCATTACCATTCCTGCTAACTTGGCACATTTCAATAAAGTGCCAAGCAGCTTTCTGTTCCTTGCCAGCTTCATTCAAATCCTTAAATGCTTCCTTATACTTCCAGTTTCAAATGGGAGCAAACACTGAACAAATATTCATCAAAATTGCTCTGATTTTACAAATACTCCTTAATCTGTTTGGCTGCTTTTTACTATTAAACCACATGTACTTCATACTCCTTCCTTCACCTTTTTTCCCTTTTTTAGGTCAGGTTTTTGGTATCACAATGGGATGTCTTAACAGTTCTGGCATTACTCAATTGTGATTAAAAACCTAACTTCTACAAATAGTTTTTCCCACTTGGAACTTCCTGGAAATGCAATCTCAAGATTTTTACTGCATTATTAGTTTCATCAGCACCTTCTTACCACTGTAGTTAATTTATCACCTGGCATGTTTCATCTTGCATATGAAATCCTCAAATAATAACACAGATAATTTTTAAAAGCAAAATTACTTCACTTTTATTCTGAATTTCAGTGACACAAAAACTGAAGCAGGTGACAAAAACTTTTTAAAAATAAAAAATCGAAGATAGAATCAATTGGATACCTTCATAGAAAATGATGTGGCAAAAGCAACATAGCTACTATTGCTCTTGTAGCTCAGGCACATCCACGACAGGGTCAGTCTCAGATCTGTCCAAACTGCCGGTACAAACCTCCAGGGTTCTATTTAGGTTTGGGTTTTGTCAATACAAAATGTGTGACTAAAAGAGTAACACAAGAATGTCATCTAATATTTATTGGATGTAACTATCAGGAAGAAATCTAGAAAAGTTTTCTAAGTGGAAAACAAATGAGCATGTGTTGCAGATCTCCAGTGTCATTCTCTGTTCAATGGAATTCAGTAAATGAAAACTTCTTGTGCTTCAAGACAATATGTTGACATCATCAATCAAAAAGTCTCTTACATACAGTCCTACAGATCAGTTTTTTAAAAAATCAAAAATTTTTTTTAGATTTTTTAGATAAAGAATATTTTAAAAGATTTTTTAAGAAGAATTTTAAAAGAATCAATCTTCTTTAGGTTTAAAAATAGGGAGAGAATGGGGCAATATATTTTTTTAAAGAGATAAAATTTAATTTTTCATCATCCAGAAGGAAAAAAAAAAGATTAGGTTTTATTTTGGAGGACTTGTAACAGCAGGAAGTTGTTGTTAAAATATCTTACACCTTTTTACTAACTAACCAAACATTTGATCACCTTAAAAGCAAGAAGCAAATTCTATTGAAAACAAAGTTCTACTGAAACTACTGAAACACAACTGAAAAGACATAGTTCCAATATAAAAGAATTATTTCTAGAACACGGGAGAATAACACAACATATCGAAATAGGTACTGCACAAATCTTTAATGATAAGAAAATGAAGCACTAACCAGTTATTTGAGATTTTCTTTAAAAATATTTTCAGCAATTCCCCTCAAATACTAAAGGAACTAATGATTTCAAGGAGGATTTCACAAATTAGAAAGTAACTAAACAGCAAAAACCTCTCTGCGAAAGAAACGTTAAAGAGCTAAACAAGGAGAACAGCAAGGAGAAGATAATATTAAAAGAGGCTAAAAGAGAAGGAGAATGACAAGCTCTGTGTGCAGAACCTGAAAAAGTGAGGACAACCTCTCACATCAAGTCACACCACAAACACGAACTATCATTACTCTCAGAGGTCTTCCTCTAAAATATTTATTCCTTAATACTTGACTACTCAGTGTCCATCACAGCTAACATGGCAACATGAATTTATTCCAAACTGGAAACAAAAATCAACAAAAATTGTTTCTCTGAAGATGCAATTGCCTGTTGTTATGGAATGGGGCTGATTGTGTGGACCTATAGTCATCCTTGAGCTACCTCTTACTCATTTAAACAATGTAATTTGCCAACTCACTAATAAAACCAATCCCTCAAGAGTAGTTAAGTAATTCTTCTGGATTAATGGACCAAACTGAACTCACCAGTTCCAAGAAGCAACACATCTTGGCACTAGAACACGCAACTGGGAGGAAAGAAGGAATGAGGACATTTTCTTTCAGCAGAAAATCTTCTTTAGATTGGCTCTGGCCCTTTCTCTAATTGCACACTGTACAGTTAGAGTGACCTTTCCTAAAGTGAACAGGCTGAATGATGTGCACCCTCTCATACCTACAGCACAAAGGCAGTAAGGTAAAACAAGACAAAGCTTTAATAAATCAACGAGAACTCTGAGCTGTGTGGTGCAGTTGACACAAGGGAAGGAAGAGATGCCACCCAGAGGCTGGAAAGATCGCCTTGTGACCCTCATGAAGTGCAAGGCCCTGCGTGTAGGTTGGGACAATCCCAAGCACCAATACAGCACGGAAAATCAACCGAGAGCAGCCCTGGGCTGAAAGACTGGGAGGTGCTGCTGGATGAGAGGCTGAACATGACCCAACAATGTGCACTTGCAGCCCAGAAAGTCAAACATGTCCTGGGCTGCCACCCCAGCAGTGTGGGCAGGAGGGCAAGGGAGGGCATTCTGCCCCTCTGCTCTGCTGAGACCCCACCTGCAGTGCTGCAGCCAGCTCTGGGGTCCCAGCACAGGAAGAGCATCAACCTGTTGGAGCAAGTCCAGAGGAAGGCCATGAAGATGAGAGGGCTGAAGCACCTCTCCTACAAAGACAGGCTCTTCACAGACAGATTGGAATTGTTCAGCCTGGGGAAGAGGCTCCAGGGAGACTTAGAGAAACCTTCCAATACCTAAAGAGAACTGGAGAGGGACAGTGTACAAGGGCATGTAGTGACAGAACAAGGTGGAATGGCTTCAAATCGGAAGAGGGCAAGTTTAGCTATTACAAAGAATTTCTTTGCTGTGAGGGTGGTGAGGCACTGCAGGTTGCCCAGCAAAGCTGTAGATGGCCCATCCGTGGAAGTGTTCAAGGCCAGGCTGGATGGAGCACTGAGCAACCTGGACTAATGCAAGGTGTTGGGTGTCTGCTCATGGCAGGTGGCTGGAACTAGATGGTCCTTGGGGTCCCTTCCAAAACAAACCACCCCATGATTCTAACTCAAAACCACAAAACAAGTTCTTCAAATCTGGAAGACAGTAACACACCATCTTAAAGAAACAGGTGTCAACAGAAGACAGAGGAACTAGAGACTATTTAGCCTAATTCCAATTTACAGAAAAAAACACTTAGCTGGATACAACTATCAACTACCTAGAAAATAAGACAGTAAGAACTAATAAACACGGTCACGTAAAAAAATTGAAAACAATCAAGCCAAACTAACCTTTGTTGCTATGACTGGATAAGCTCGTTCAGAGGATCAGTAGACATCTTAACATTTGACATTTCCACTATATTCTATAAACTGCTAGAGAAACATGGTCTAATAAGAGCAAACTGTGGGCAGTTTAGTCTCTGCTCACATAACTATCTAATTTTGGGGCAGGCAGCAAGGATTCTTCCTTTGAAGGCAGTATATCCTCATAAAACCCACAGGTATAACAACACTGCAAGTCCATTACAGGAAAGGATCAAAATTAATAAAGCTTGAAACTAGAGAGGGGGTCTGAATGCAAAGGATGTAATTCAGTTTAAACAAAAGCAAGAACTAAACTCACATACATATTTAATGAACTGCATGAACCTGAAAAGGGGAGCGACTCAATTAAGAGGAGCTGCTGCTACAGCAGATCACAGACTGCTCTGAAAAAGGAAGAAATAGATCTAAGAGCAATAATTTGCAAGACACTTGCAGCAATCTTCTCATGGTCTTTGACATCAATACACCAGGCAGACACTGTTGATTTTCAGTACTGTGTATTAAGAAAAAAATATGGATGACTGAATTGAACATAAGGGGAGAATACTAAGACTAATACGGGTATAACATGCAACCACAGACTGAAATAACGCAAATCACTTCATCTAGGGAGAGGGGAAAAAAAGGAGCTATTAAGCAATCTTCCAATATAGAGAAAGCTGAATGAAAAGGATGAACTGTTTGTCTTCTCCACTAAAGATGAGAATAAATGGATAAGAGGTCAAACAAGGAAAAAAAAATTTTACAAAGTATTTATTTGGAAAGAGTGGAATCACTTAGAGATCTGCAAACACAGCAGACAAGGACTTGTCAAATACAGCTTTAAAACATCTTGTTTGGCAGCAGAGGAACTGTTTGGTACTGTGCAGCATTTTATTTCACCTGTACTAAGAAGCTGCCACTGATGCAAGACAGTAAAATCAATGCACTAAGCACTGTTAAACATCAACTGTGAGCTTTGGGGTTTTAGAACAGCAATAAAAACTTACACTTGCCCAGCATGAGAAAAAAAATTAAAAGTTCAAAATATTAACATTTGTCTCAGCAGCACTAAACAGTTTAAGTGATGTAGGCTCCAAGTAGGTGGCAAAAGCTGATTATTTACGTTCTTTAAAATCCTCGTAAGAACCTGACGAGATCCATGGCTATCGGGTAACTGATGCAGCTGTTGCCATCTACACAAACACAGAGCCCAGGGAAGATGGAGCTACAAGGCAGTTTTTCACCACCTGAAGGACTGACTTACTGGCTACAAGGATATCCAGACTAATTGAATTTTGCCCAGTTACAGAAACTGTCTGACTAAGCCTTGCAGTCAGTTCAGAAAGAGCTGTTACACTAACGCAAAAAAATTTTAAGGAGTACTCAGGCATAGGCCCAAGCTGGATGATGAAAGACTCCCCAGTTCCTCTCCCTGCAAAATTAAAAAGCTAATTCTCATTAGAAAGAACCAGTTCCAAATTCCTCTCTCCTGCATCTGCTGTAAATATTCTCACAAATCTGTGTCCCTTATAATCTTCTAATAAGTAAAATTACATGACTCCTATCTGACACAGGTTTATTGGGAAGCAAGCTGAACGGAGTTAATTTTCAACTCTACAATTGTGAAAACTAAGTCAATTACTTGACAGATGCAGACCTTCCAGGTAAACTTAGGAGAACCCCAATTTGACCTCAGCAACAGAATTTACTGTGCAATCTGACTCTTGTCACAGAACTTGATGACTTAGAAATATGCATTATTTAAAACCAAAAAATCCCAAACCCACAAAACAGGAGGTGGAAGATGGAGTAGTAACAAAAGGATCAACTTGAAAACCAAAAATTGATAAAACACTCTATAACACTTTCCATTTCAGGCTTAGCTTAACCTTCATTCTCCTTTTTCTAATACTTTTTTTGATCTTTTTAAATACTTACATTTGTCAGATTGATTACATATGCTACATGGGCTCTGAGAAACCACCAAAGAACCTCTTATACCAAAGTGAGCTTCATTTCAGTGTTTTAGTTAAAATTAGCAAAGGAATACTCAAGTTTCTTAAAGTTGATGAAGTCCAAGATACATACTCAAAGCAGACTTGATAAAAATCAACTTCCTATTCAGACCTCAGAAAACAAATCCTTCCTCAACTGAGGCTATACAACAACTGCTAGACATTGTTCAGGCTGCCCAGGACAAGGAACACCACAGCCCAAAGCTGGGGAAATGTAGGAACAGAAAACCAAATACATTTAAAGTTTCATCAAAAGGTACTGCGACAAGATATTAGAATCCCTTTAAAAAATCCACAAAGAATTTAGTGAGACAGGATAATGTTCTCAATCTGCACAAAATGTAGCATGTCAAAAAGGAGAATACAAAGCTAACAAAACATTTTAACTGTAGCAGACCACATGAAAAAAACCACAAAATAAACAGCCAAAGTAAAACAGAAATAAGAAAATAATAAAGAAAATTAGAATCAATAACTATGCAACCAAGATACTGACTTAAATATTCCAGAAAACAAGAATACCGCACAGAAGACAATTTAAGTCTGATGTTTGCCTGTGCATGTTATATATACACCCTATAACCCTTAGTTAGCAAAAATACAAAGAGCCAAGCATTTTCTGTCAAGCAACCAAACTGAGAAGTGATAAAATGCCATGAAAACTAAGGAAAAAAATGAGGGGACACAAAGGAAAAGAAGATACCAGAACTAAAGCTCCAGCCAAGTAAAATATAGCTTAGACCACAGAGCTGACCAGCTGAATGCTGTAATAATACAGTTCAGCTTCTTTCATCTACCACAGCCTCTCTCTGTTCCTCCTTCACTTACTCAAAAATGGGGAATTATGATTTTTACCCCAGCGAACACAGGACTGGTTTAACTACAGATGTTGATGTTACCAGTGTAATAATAATTTAATCTATCCTTCTAGTAAAATAATTCTATTGTAATTCACAACAATAAAATTTGGGCCTTTTTTAACAATTTCTTTAGGGCAGGTACTAGCACACAGCTATGCCTGTGTTAATGCTACCCAAGACAACCAGCGGGATTTAAGGAACATACTTACAAGGACGGATCCAGCTTTTCTTATCTAAAGTGGCCAAAGAGCAGCTCTGGAGAGCTGCCCATCATATGTTCTGTGATTTTTATTATTAGTGATTCAGTTTACATGCTCAAGAAAAACAGTGGCTGTAGTTCACAGAATATTCATATTCCATGGCAGTAGATATTTTCTCAGCCAGCACTGCAAATGTTCTCTTGCAGCAACATTTTAGTTCTGCATATCCTTCTGGATAATGCACACCTGAAATTTGTCAATACATGCAAGTGTTCTATGCAAATGTGTACACAGCCAAAGGGGAAAAAAATACATGTTTTTCATTAAAAAGATGACAGTGTAACTTACACTTTAACTCTTTCTTATCATCTTAAAAGTGAAGATTAAATAGTTTAAAGCTGATTCATACAACATCTAAGTTCACAAGTATGGGAGTTAAAAGGGGAGTTGTGAGATAAAGTTGATAAAAATAACACGATTGAGTTTCTGCATAAATTGTTTTATACTCACTGAAGGGACTTTTTGCAATAACCTCATCACCAAGGCGAAAAATCGGACAGATTTCTTTCCTGAAAACCAGTGCTATAAATAATTTCTGTGCAACAGAAATGTATTTTCTACAGCAAGTTAATAAACACCAAAGGTGACGTTTAATCAGCAGCTGTTGTTAAGAGTATACAGTCATTTCTCTCTAAAAAAATTAAAACAAAATATTCAAAAGCTGCCAGTCATTCTACCATTTAACTTAAGAGCTTTCCAGAGAATCCAGCCAAGTGAGGAGAAATGCAAAGGGCTAAGAACCAAATCTGTAGCCACATTAACCCCCAAGCTCTTCTCTGAGGATGGATTTAGAAAACCCAAACTACAAATGCAGCTAATGTAACTGTGCCCTATACAGGTTTTTATCTATAACATTGTATTAAAGCATTTCAGTTTTATGACAAAGTTCATACACATGAACTACTCTTCAGACATCCAGAAAGCCACAGCTAAACCATTTTAATCCTCCAAAACTCATGGTTAATCTACAGCTACAGAAAGAATTCCAAAGAAACCTACACACACAAGCATGCACTTGCCCTCCCACCAAAAATCCAATTTGATGCCTCAGTTAATAATTTTATGTCTCTTTTCATCTTCAATAACACAGAACTGACTTATTAAAAAAATCCCTTGTTTCTAGTCTTCTGTGTCATCCACATAGCAGAGCTAATAACAACTACTTGAAAAAAACCCATTCACAGTTGTTTGAAACCATTATATGACTTTAGAAAGTAAAATGCATAACCTCTTACCTGAGCATGAAAATTTGACATAGTCGTTGTCTCTATATCTTTCTTTCCCAAAATCTCCATTTTCACTGGTGAATTGGGAAAATTAAACGAAAAGTAGTCTAAAAAGTCAGGTAAATAAGTAGCTGCCCCATGAACAATACCCATTACATAGTAAGCTGCACAGTTTTCATTTTCACTAAAAACCAGACCCACAAACTCTTCTGCAAATCTCTCCATCTCCACAGGAGACAAGTGGGAGAGTTCATTACTGTAGGCATGGATAACTGATGCACCTCCGTTAGGCTGGTGCTCAATATGAATCAGCTGTTTGAACTCCAATGTGTCCAACCTTTTGAGTTTATTTTGAACCCGTGGCTCCTTTAACGAGACAAATGGAAACTCACTGTTCTCTGGTATCTTGGACTCACAGTCCTTCTTGGGATCCATATTTTTCCCATTGAAATCCTTAAGATGATCATCTATGATGCCTTTGGCTTCCTGATCCTCAATATCAGAAACCAATCCTGAGCAGATGGTCTGAATGGATTTGCTGTACATTTTTGGACGCTTCCTCTTCTCATTTTCTTTATGTTTCTTTTTCTTTTTCTTCTTAACTTTTTTAATCTGTAGCTCTTCTGCATTGGTTTTTGGTTTCTCCTTCCCACCTGTTGGGAGTTTAAAAAAAAAAGATCTCTTAAGGAAGTTTTTATACAAAATATATATTTAAAGATTTGGATTCAAAGTCACCAAAACCCTCACCATGGCACACAAAGACCAGAGACCAAAAGAAGGGTCAAAATGTGTAGGTTACCAAAAGTCAGGAGGGTAAGAGACGCCTGCCATGGTCACATTGCAACTGAAAAATAAGCTGAGACAACAAGGGAAAGACATCACAATAACCCAAATTTCCCAAGGCTGCTTTCATGATGAGTCACAGTCCATCATTCCCTTTAGCTGGTCATTAGCAGCTACTGTCCCATGAAGTCCAGAGACATCACAGGACAGCTGTCCAACACTGCCAAACAAGGGGCTTACAAACCATCCATGGATATGAACCTGCAGCAGCAAGCTGCCCACGAGATGCCACTGCCAGAAACTACCTTGTCTGATGGGCTTCTTCACATGGTCACTCTTTCAAAACTAGATAAACTTTGCTGAAGAACATGTGGGAACATCTAAAAACTGATCCCATACATATTATAACATAAATAAAATTAAAGAAACATTAAAGGAAACACAAAAAAAAAGAAACTAGCTTCACGTTCACATAATATACAAGCTGTAGTGAAAAGCTGTCTTAAATGTCCAAAGTGTCCTAAAGGCACAAATTACTAATTTGGGGATAGCATACTCAAGTGATTCCCAAGGTAAATGTTCTCACTTGTTTTAAACAAGTGAGAGGGGTTTTCTTGCAAGTAATAGAAGTGGTAGCCAAAAAACTTCTAGCACTACACTGCCCTAAGATCAAGCAGTCAAAATGATTTAGCACATAGTAAAACAAAGTTAGCGGGTATGTTTCAGCACAAAATTATATTCACACCAGCAATTCAAGACCAGCATGTTCAAACACAGATGCTCGAGGTTTAAAAATTGTGTATTTCATTGCAAGACTAAGTAATATGAAATCTGCAAGAGTAAAGTTAGCCAGTCTCTACTACGATGTTGCAGTAGACTATTTTCAGCTTGCCATCCTGCACCCGAGTAACTTAACAAGAGTCCTTTAGGAAAAAGAAAAGTGGGACCACAGCTATTGGTGCATGGAATCACAAACCCTTGCTGATGATTAAGAGGTTGGACAAGGAAGATGCAGATACTCGAAAGGAGAACAAGCAATTGAGACGCTCTGGTCTGAGTCTCTGAGGTTTGTGACAGCAGCTAAATACTTCTGGGATTCCTGAACTGGAGGCAGATTTCATTATCTCCCTGGATTCTATTTTCTCACAGAGAGGAGAATAAGAAGTGCCCTGAGGTCACCTCATTTCTTATTTAGCCCAAACAAGGAAATGGATTCTAGGATTTCTTTACCTAATCCACACAGTTAATAACTACAAAGACTCCCTTCACTCAGAATCAGATTTAACACTGTGCACTCTCTTAACACAATTGCACTTTTAGCTAAGTTCAACTGCCAAAAGGCAGAGTATCTTCATGGAAGTCTGTCCTTTCTTAGGCCAAATTTAATGTAAATCCAGCATCAAACCTCAGCAACAGGACTGCTTCAGCTGGTAGATTCAGTATTCACCACTTCTTTGTTAATATCCTCTTTCTGTCCACAGAGTCTTTAAGCCTAGTAGGCATGAAAAGACCAAGAAGAATAGCAACAGCTCTGAAATGCTGAACTTGCAACTGAACTGCTACTTGAAACTGAAAGAGAGAAAAATGGTGAGTGGCTATCCTTGGGAGACAAAACAGCAGTCATGACTTCAAGGTCTGAACTACTGATGCCACTGAAGGAAAAAAAAAGCCTTAAAACACAGAAATCAGAAGATAAAAAGGATTCCAAATGGGCTTTTTTCAAAACATTGCTAGAATTAAAGACTTTGAAAAAAAACTGCATACCAACAAAAGCAAAACTCGACTCTCTAAGACCACTTCAAGCAGGAATTAGCTAACACAACTTCAAAAACTGCTTAGTTGTTTTGAGCCTTTTTAAAATTCACATGAGCTTTTGCTATTGCACACACTAGTTCTGTCAAAAACTCCATTTCCCCACAAGGAGCAAATGACATACATATAGAAAATTATTTGTATAGATACTTCATGCACCCCACATTGCAAAGAAAAAACATTTTAAAATGAAATTGTATATTGGAAGACTGAAACAATGCGACACTTAATTATTCAGCCTTCAAACAGATATGACACAGCTGAGCAGTGTATGAGCTCACTGCCAGATGATCCAACCCCCCACTCTCCTCTGACACTGCTCCTGGCACACAGTGCTGCACCACTGCTGCTACTGACTGATGCTCATCAAGTGCACAGTAACTTAATGGCTCAGCAGAAAACTATTCACTCTGCTGCTACATGAGTGAACCGGTTCACAGCACTGTCAGACAGGAACTAAAGCATACAGGCCACTGAGAGGACACAAGGGGTACCAGCACCCACTCCTCCTCGGGGCAGCAAAGCACCCGCTCTGCTCAGATAACCTGTCCCCCACACCTTCTCCATCCACCCCAGCACTGAACAAAGATGAATTTTTACAGGTTAAAAAAGTCCCAGCACCGCACCCAACAGTACATTTGAGACAGGATCAATTTCCTAGGAAACCTTAATAGAAATTTTTGTAACCTGAACACTTGAACTTTTAAATTTAACAAAGAAGTTATAAAATTTACCTTTTAAATGTAACATTTTAATTAACTTATCTGCAATACAGATCAGACTACAATTTCCTCCATGCATCCTCTTACAGTGAGTGTGGGTGGTACGTGGTCTCCACCCTGCTTTGACACCTGCATACACCCAATTTTAGAATAATTATGTTTAACTATTTTAGTGTACAGACAGTGCTCTTAAGGAATACAAACATGAAATGAAAAACTGATTTCTAGAAGTAAATAGTATTTCTCAGTAAAGCCTTAATAGAATGTGACAGATAGAGAAAGAAGCACATTTCTAGCCTAAGGCTTCTGCTCTGATGAATTTCAAAGATCCACTCTGAATTAGATGTTTAAAGCTGCTCAGAAGCTGCAAATACTTAAGAGCAAAAAGAGTTTGCTTGCTGGAATACTGGAATTGCTATCAGCAATGTCCAATAAATACTTCTTTTTCTTCTTCTGCATTAGCCGTAGAGAAGAGCAGAAACACTGCAATGAGTGACACTCATTCAGTCACTCCTCTGCTGCATATATCAAAGTACTTTAAAGTAAAATGAGCTGCTTCTTCCAAAACCAATAACACTGCTTTGACATTTCACTAATGGACAACAAAAAAGAGCAGCAGCTTTCCACATCTCTCTAGAGCAGTAATCAAGTTGCTCCAGAGCAGACATACAGAATTTGGTGAAAGCATAAATAAGCAATTCAAAAGTTTAAATAAAGATCCCAACACAAGTGTGAGATATCCAAACTACTTTGTTTTAAGTCAGATTTGGGAACAGTACTTGATACACCTCCTACTGAATGAGGCTCACCTCTTACTGCTGAGGCACACACTGGCAACCCAAAACTTTCAAGACAGGCATTTCAGAGAGTCTTCACCCGCATACACAGTACAGGTGTGTACATACATACATATACATACGACTTGGAATCGAATTTCACACATTTTGAAGTGCATGACATGGCATGTTTGTCTCTATTCGTCCTGAGATCCATTTAGACACAACAGGTACTGAACCTATAAACAAAAAAGCTTTTTCCACCACATGGCTCAGAAACAATTTTCAGTCATATTGAAAACATTTTATTTGATGTGACTCACAGCCCTAGGACCCCAAGAATGAGAAACAGGGACAGGGGGTAGATAAAAACACTCTCACCATCCACATTTATAAGAACTTTCCCCTCTGACCTGTTGTTAAAAAGCAGACTGAGCTTACACTTTACTGGACTACAAAAAACACGAAGAACAGCTTCTGCTCTTATTTGGCTTAGCAGTAGGCTAAGCACAAGGATAGAGCTACAAAATTTGCACCGTATCAATAAAGAAACCAGGAAAATGGAAGTTCTGTTCGTGCATACACATACTCAGCAGTATCAGAACTAATGCTGAATAACATTTAGCCATCTTCTAGGTACCAAGCCTTAAGTACCATAAATAGAAAAATAATTCTCGCATGCACTTCTGTAGGACTGGTAGATATTTCAAGGTAACTCAGCACACCTTAATTTTTGTGGTGCCATAATATACCTGTCACTGTTAGTGACATGGGACTTACTACTAAGGACTGATACTCAAAACTGTTCAAATTTTATGCAAATAAGCCAATGCTCTGTTATTCCATGACAACACATACTTGTAATTAAAACCTGATGCTAGACAGCCTAATATCTGGTTAACTACAAACACCTTCCAAATATAAGTTTTTGCAAGAAGTCAGACATTACCTGAAATTTATTTTGTGTTTTGTCCATTTGTTGTGCTCTATCATTTGATCTGAAATTTTAAATAAGTAGAGACCATGAAATCGAATACTTTATTGAATTGTTTCAACCAGAGCAATTGTTTCTCAACTTCGAGGTCACAACCAAAATTATTAGAGAGGGAATTTAGACATTTCAAAACTAAACCCAAAAATTATTAACAGTAAACTCTTTGTTTCGCACAGTTTTCTGGCTGACAGATAGTAACAGGAAGGCACAAACATTTTTAACAGCAGCCAGTAATGAAAATCGGTTTTCACTTCCTTACTTTAGGAGAGCCTAGCCACCAAAATTTAACATTTTAATTTTGATGTACCAGAAGTCTTTGCTTCAAACTCCAGATCCCCAGCTCCAGCAGAAAGCTTTCCAGCACAGCTCTCCCTCCAGTTGCCACTTGCTCCATCTCATTTGACATCTGTGTTTTACCTCTACTCATTTATTTTATTGGTAAAGTTGATAACTTGGTACATAAGGACTGTGAAGCAAACTCAGTATCAGACAAATCAGGGTGGTGGATGATGTGCCCTGCACTCTTATCTCAGTCTTACTCATTCCCTTAACTAAAGTGCGTTGCATGCAAATACTTGAACATTTTCCCTAATGAGACACAAAGACTCATGTCTCATGTTCAATATAGTGATTTTATAATTAGTCATGTAAAAACCCATCTATAAAAATTTTAAAGGTTCATAAAAATGTACAATTAAGCATCATTTCTTCCAGAAGAATAATTTTGAAAAATCTTTAGAAAGCAACTGGTATTTACATATGTTCATGCCAGCAAATAAAATATTCATTTTTCAGTTCTTTCCTGGATTTTGGCATTCAGTAAACCAAGTATGTTCAGAAACACATACTAAGAATTTCTCCTACTGCCATTTTAGCAGTTGCTGTGCTCAGATATAAATAATCAGAAAAACAAGACTGACTTTTTTTTTCTAAAACGAAAAACAGAAATGGGACTGTTTACAAATAAGCCTATTAATCACCCCCCTTTTTGCAGGAACTCCAGTAACTTTGTCACATCACACTGGTGCAAGTATTTCACATTAAATGCTCAATTTCTAGATAGTAACTATTTATAATGCAGATTTTTCTTAAAAGTAAATTTAAATCATTTAGAGTTTCTGAATTTTTATTAACAAGATTCATGTGCCAAGCAGTTTTTGCCTGAAAACTGAGCTCTTCCTTTCAAACGGTAGAAAGACATAGAGGCAATTTTACAGCCTTATCTACAGAGAATACATCTTTTAAGCGCAAAAGGATGACAAAAAAACTTTTCAGTTCTGGGTTTATAAAAAAAGCCACCAGGCTCTCTGAAAGAGTTTCATTTCCTTTAGCAGCCTCAAGCACAGTAGAGAAACCCTTTTTAAGAATTGCCCTTTTCCAACATGGGCAAGTTTTATCACTGCTTTCAACAGAACACCAACCCAAGTTTAGGCAGATGAACAGCTCACAACCCAGAGCCTCCAAGTATAAATAAACTCTTCCACATTCAGCTTAGAGCACCAAAATTAGGCTTATGCACCAGCTCTCGTCAAAAGGCATCAGTCCCTCAGTACTGACCTCTTCTATAACCCGTCACCTCTGACCTTGGACAGCCAGTTTAGCTGTCTGAAGTCACGTAGGCTGTTACCTCCACCCCCTCAACCCAAGTCAGTCACAAACAGATGGTCATAGCAATATTTTACAAGAAGATATAGATGTAATACATAGAAGAAGGAAACAAGCTGTCTTTGGGTACTGTACTCTTGATCTCTAAACACACAGACTCTAAAAATATAGAAAACAACCACAAAAGCAAAAGCCTGAAGAAATGGAAAGTAGACTCAGTCCAAAACTTTGTTCTAAAGCCACACAGTAAATCCTGAGCTCAAAACAATAGGGCTTGAAGTTTAACTTTCGTTACACAGGAAGAAGACACTCTTAGATAAAGAGTTAGTAATTGGAAAGGTCACAGAGACACTGACCACTGATATATACAAGAAGCTGCATCACAAAGCACTTCTGCCTCTGCTCTCTCATCTCTTGCCCAGGATGTACAGTTAGATCAGCAGGAGAGCTCAGGAAATGTTATACAAACCTCACAGCACATACAAGCACATCCATTCAGATTTTGGAGGCCCACAGAAGACACCAAGCTGCCGTTCTGAACAGGATACAAACCCTGTGGAGATGATCTGTCTGCTCTAAGTAACTGTCTGCTCTCCTGACTCACTCCCTTCTTTCCCTGAAATAGGAGTCAATTTTGCAGGATACTGGCAAACCAAACACGGCCTCTACAAAACACTTAACAGCCAAGACCTTAAAGAAAACATAAAATATACTTGAGTGACAAAAAGTCAAATAAAATAGAGGTAAAGCATCTAATGCACTTGTAGCACTGTTGGCTGTGAAAATAAGCTATCCTGCTTCTCAAAAGAGGTGTTCTAATAGTTCCTGGGCATATGCACTTTAACATTAACCTGAAAATAAAGCACAATCTTAGGCTCAACACCCTCATTAGGTATCATCTATTAGATCAGTGTAAGACAATTTGCTGTCTTTGCAGATTGCACCTCAGCTGCTGAATGGCAACAGAAACAGGACCCAGTGTAAAAAAAGGCTGCTACTCAAACAAAGCCTAAAGAACCCACTGTTATGGCAGTTAAGTGTTGCCCAGTGTATCAACCAGTGACTTCCTTCCATGCTCAGCAAAGACTAGTCACACCTGCTCTTTTTACAGGAAGTCACCAGCTTACACAATCCTCAAGTTCAAAGCAGTACTCTGAGACCCGATCAACACTGGTTTTAAGCTGTCGTTGTTGTTAACACAGTTGTGTGTAGAGTATAATAAGTGATGTAGTAAATACAGGGTTCCGTGTCTCTGACCTCTTATGAGCATTCTGAAGTTCAAGATTTGATTTGAGAGTTTCACTTTCTGGTTTGTAAATTAAATCCTACAGTATATGAGGTAACAGAAAAACATATCATTAATTTGTTCCTAATTTCAAAAGGAGAGTCGGAAAATAACATTAAAAAAGCATTTGCTTTACTCAAATAAGCAACACCCTCACAGAAAATCTGATGCAGCATGACCTAAGTGAAGAGTAAAGTGGTTCAAGTGCTGGCTTAACTGCAGTGCTCAAAGGGTTGTGAGCAGCAGCATGGATTCCAGCTGGAAACAGACACTGCTGGAGTAATCCAGACCTTAATATTTTGTGTCAATGCCTCTCCATTGATGGCATCATGGGACAGAGCACACCCTCAGAAAGCCGCAGCTGATCCAAAACTGGAAGAATGATTGATGCACCACAGAGTTGCACTGTCAGTCAGAGGGACCTCAAGAGGCTGTAAAAATGTAGAAACTTGGGGGATTCATGAAGAGGGTGGCTAAAACCCTGCACCTGGAAGAAATAAACCCGTGAAGGTTGATGACCTTCTTCATTCCCTTTTGTCAGGTTTTTCTACACACTGATAAGACCCCCCTTGATCCTCCTCTTCTCCAGGCCTATCAGTCCCAGCAGGCTCTGCCTTTCTTCATAGACCATACAACAGACACATAGCTTGTGCTGGAATGGACCTTTCAAGACCATCTCGTCTAACTCGCTGCAATTAGCAGGAACATCTTCACAATTAGATCTGGCTGCTCAGGGCCCAATTCTTGACCTGACCTTGAACACTGCCAGGGATGGAATATTCATCACCTCTCTGGGCAACCTGTTCCAGTCTCTTATCATCATTATAAAAAAATTTTCTGTATATATAATCTGAATGTAGTGTCCAGTGAGACTGTTGCCTCTACCCTTGGAGATAAAGAGTCTGATAATCCTGGGCAATCTGCTCTAGTTGATCATGCTTGGAGCAGTTGGACTAGATGCCTTCCAACCTCAACTACTGTACAGTTCTAAGATTCAACAGATGCACAAGCCACATGAGAATGTAACCTTAACTACCTTTCATTACAGAAAACTAAGTTGAAGAAATTAGCCAAAGTTAAGACTGCATGTTGCATACAATTGCCTAGTATCTGACAAAGCTCCTGAATTACTCAGTCTTGTACAATTAATGTTAGACATAAAATGTAACATGCATTCATCTTTCCTCTCCACAAGATATAAAATGATAACCTACATCTTGTCAGCAGTCATTCAAGAATCACTAATATTGTTCCTTGAATTACTGTTCTTTCCTATTACTACTACTGTATATACAACACTGTGATGATAGTTTTATCTTTAATTTCCAGTACCTAGCACAGTTGACAAAAAAATTAACATCTCTATCAGGTTTTAATTTGCAACTTTTGTACCAGTAACCAGGAAAAATGGCATAAGTTAAATGAAAAACATAGTATTAAAACACAGCATCCAATCACAAATAATTCCAGCACTAGAATGAAAAATCACTACATAGCTTGAACCTACCTTTCTGCAGTAATTTGATCTCTCCATTTTCTTTCTTGATTTCATTCATTAGTTTGTGCTTCTTCTTTTCTTTTTGCTTCTTCTCCCTTTCTTTAACTTTGTCTTTGATTTGACCTGAAATGCAAATATTTCACTATTAAGCAAGAACAGAAAAGTAATTGTAAGATACATGTTTGCTATTACTCTTATGCAAGCTCTATTAAGAGGATATAGAGGAGGAGTTACAAGGAAATCCCAGTACTTACAATATGAAAAGCTAATATTTATCTGTTGCGTAATCCAACATAAGCTTCCTTAACAAACAAAACTTTTCTGAGTTATGTTGTATCTGTATGCAACAACCCAGCAAGTTAACCGTATAGTAATTTTTGCTTACTCCTGTACCTTCTGCTCTTATTTTGCATCTGCAGCCAGCTCATTTGTTGAAACTGGAATACTATCTATACACACTCTGAACTTAAAAGCTTTTGCAAATACCTGGGAAGGATAGTTTAATCTGTCAAATGAAAAAATTTTATATTACATTCACAGGCTAATGCATCAATAGCAATCAGATATAATTAATAAAAACATGAGACATGCTGCATTCACACAGCAGATTTAATTATTTAATTCACTGGTGCTTCCCCTGCTTACCTACAATCAGCAACAGCTTACCTGAGCAGTCTCATTTTTCATTTACTTTCTTGTCAAGTCACTCCCATTTTTAAATCCCTGACATAGAAAAGCAGAGCCTCTAGGCATGCCTTCTGCATGTAAAATACTAGACCTAGAGGAATTCATAGTTTCAAGCCGTCATCTTTGCAAGCCAAGTTGAGATTCACTTAAGAGGCCAAGCATTAAAGAAGTCAGATTTTACTAGGCTCATATGCAGTGCAGCCAGCACTTCACACCTTACTTCCTGGCCTGAAGCCAGTACCTGCTCAAAGAGTTCACTGGGCTTTTTAACCTCCACAGGGAAAGAGGAAATCTGATTTCAAGCTTCTACATAATGTTATGCTTCAGTAATACAGCTGAGAGACAGCCCTGATGTTTTATTCATGGTACTTGCATTATAAACCCCAAGTGGAAGCAAAGAAATCCAATTACTCTTCCTTAAGAATTCACGTAAAATAGCAGTAGCAAGTATGTTCACTACTAACAAATGAGAAATATTTCAGAACCAAACCAAAGAAAGCCCTCAATTTTCTAGAAGGCAATGTAGAGTGGCCCCTAACCAAACTAATCGGTAAGCTTGTTGATAAAGGTGCAAAGAGCTGACAGTAATCCACATAAATGAATGCTCTAACCGTGATTCCACAGCATTCATATCTTTCCTCTGAGGAATATTCTAATGAGGATACAGAACTTAAACCTTTGCAATTCTTAGGGTGAAGCAAAGGATGTCTTTTAGGGAGAGTCGTAAGAAAATAAGTCAAATAAAAACCAAAATAGATGGCAATTGAGAAATGTCTCTTGCCTCTCCACAGATCATCAGCAGCAGGGAGAGAACAGAAACTATACTGGCACAAATATAATAAGGTAGCTGCACTTACAGGATGCCCTAGTTCTAAGTGACTGAAACAGCCGTGTCCAAGAACAGCCTCCTCCTAACACCTCTGTGGGAAGGGATGGATGACAAAGCAGATTTATGTGTATAGCAGACCATGGAAACCAAACAAGCTTTCCTAAGCAACACAAACCTTTCTAGGAATAGGTTAAACAGACACAAATCTTCCTCTCCAACCTGTTTCTCCCCCAAAAAGGAATCCCTAATTTGTAAATCTCCTGCAACTTGAGTATGAAGTTGGGTAAATTGTACAGAAGGAGTTAATGTAACACTCTGAAAGCAGACACTCAGCCAGTAGGCAGTAACACCAGGTTTGATTTATAACCTTGGCTGAATGATCAACTCAGCCAGAACTACAATTATCATGGGAAGACCTAGATTTTATCCCAACATTTTTGTATGGTTAAGAGGCACACTTGACTTCTGCTATCACTTACAAATCAAAGCAAGATTAAAGAGCATATGCAGATGTTGAGTCTTGCTGAAAGAGGACAAAAGACTGAAAGAATCTTTTACTGCCAGCTCATGAAAATGAGGCCAATGAATCTTCCAGTTTTGTCAGAAGCAACACATAAAGACAGAGAACTTTTTAAAGAGCCTCTAGTTTATTTTCACATCTACAAAGCAATTAGAGTCAATAGTGAAACCTTCCCAACAAAAGAAACAATGAATGTGTTCTGTAACATCCCCCAGCAACAGCCACAAGTAAATCATACCATAAGTGATTGCAAATACATTGTAAATGCAGCTGAGAGAAGTTTGGAGTAAACTTTCCCCTCTAGAAATCACAGTATTGTAACAAAACCAGAGTAGTGACTGATGCAAGTAAAAAACAATTGAGAAGATCAATTTGAATGTACAGATTTTCTGATTTCCTCCCTCAAAGCTCACAGAATAGCTTAACAATGGCCAGTAGTTCACTTAAAAAAAAACATAAACAAATACTGAAATTAAAAAAAAAAAATCTTTGCACATTAAAAAAAAAAAACTGTGTCAAAATGAGAGTTATTCCATGGATTAACACTTGAACTTAATTCTCAGTTGAAATGTCTTAAGTTCATGAGTATTAATAAGTATTTTCTAGTCCAGCTTGCAGAACTCAAACACAACTCTCAAACAAAATTCTGCATATTGTTCTCCTCAGGGACATCCAGAAACATGAACATTCTTAATAGAATTCCTGCTTTAAAATTAATACCCCCAACATTAAGCAATTTACAACCTACATATCACAGAATAAACAAGCAGTGAGTGACACTGGCAAGGAAAAACAAGAAAATCTTGTTCTGTTGAAGTTATGAAAACCTGGAATGCTCTTGTACAGTTTTTTTTGAAGTTGGCCAGTAGAAGCTACTACTGGTCTCCATTTCATTTGTAGGGCACCAAGATCACAAAGCAGTAAAAGGTAAAAAGCTGTTTATGATAAGCTTTCCACGACCACTGAATAATCTGCAGTTAGCTTCCACCGAGACTACTCCTAACAAATAAAAAAGAAAAATAAAGAAAGCTTTTTGAGCTGCTGAGGATGAAATAAGCCTCTACAGAAATGGCATATCCCCAGTACACAGCCTCCCTAGGCCTCTACATACCTCCAAAGATACTAAAAGCCAACTGTTTGAAATCATTTGTGTCCCAGGGCAAAAAAGAAAGAAATCTATCTTTTCATTACATTTGTTCCACCTATCAAAACACATGCTTTTACTTTGTATGACTTTGACAAAGAAATACACTGCTAAGGAAATAATTGGTCATAGACTAAACAGAGTTTGCAAATACTTCCTGCTCAGGTTAAAAAAAAATATAAATCCAAGTACAGTAGGAATCAGCTATGGAAGTTCACTAAGAGCTAGGTTCAGTCCTTAGTTTTCAAGCTCTACTGACTGAGGGCCAAAAAAAAGCCTCTCTTACTATAAAGTTATTTCATACTCTTGTAGCAAGTTGATCCAGGCTGGTCATTAGGTGTCCACCAAAGTCACTTCAGGACTCCCCTCTCAATTGGACAGGGGAGAGAAAATACAGCAAAAGGCTCACCGGTTGAGGTAAGAACAAAGAGATCATATGTAGCATCAATTACTGTCATGGGCAAAAACAGACTCAACTTGGGGAAAAAAATTATTACCAATCAAAAGTAGAGTAGGGTAATGAGAAATAAAACCGAAATGTTAAAAACATTTCCCCCGTCCCTCTCTTCTTCCCAGGCTTAACTGCACTCCCAATTTTCTCTACTTCCTTCCCCTGAGTGACACAGAGGGATGGTGACTGTTGTCAGTTCATCATAAGTCACTCCTCCGACTTCAAGAGGGTGGGGATTCCTCTCACTCTTCCCCTGCTCCAGAGTGAGGTCCCTCCCACAGGAGACAGTACTGCACAAATTTCTCCACTGTGAGTCCTGCCAATGGGCTGCAGCTCTTCAGTGTGGGTCCTTTTCCTTGTGGTGCAGTCCCTCAGGCACACACTGCTCCAGCTTGGTGCCCCATGGGGTCACAGGCCCTGCCAGCAAACCTGCTCCAGCATGGGCTCCTCTTTCCACAGGGCTACAGGTCCTGCCAGAAGCCTGCTCCAGCAAAGGCTTCCACGGGGTCACAGCCTCCCTTGGACATCCACCAGCTCCAGGCTGGAGTCCCCCAAGGGCTGCAGGTGGATCTCTGCTCCACCATGGAGCTCCCTGGGCTGCAGGGGCACAGCTGCCTCAGCAGGGGCTGATCCAGGGGCTGCAGGGGAATCTGCTCCAGCACCTGGAGCACCTCCTGCCCCTCCTTCTGCACTGACCTGGGTGTCTGCAGGGATGTTTCTCTCAGATATTCTCACTCCTCTCTCCAGCTTCAATTGGTCCTGTGCAGTAACTTCTTCCCCCCTTTTAAAATCATAATCCCAGAGATGCTATCACCATCACTGGCAGCTTCTCACAGAAGCTACCCCTGTATCTCCCCTGCTACCAAAACCTTGCCACGCAAACCCAATCCAACTCTACTAAATAAACCAGTGTATACTTTTAAAAATATAGAGCTTTGTAGGAATAAGTATCCCTGTCTAGAAAAAATACAACACCCAAAGAATTAAGAGATTTCTACATGTCTTGCTCAAATTCACAGTAAGGAGTGTCACCATAAAGTCTATATTCTTTGCTTTGCATGTCACAGAAACAGTACACCCACACCCAAAAGAAATGCTGCAACAGCAGTACATTAAAATAAAAGAAGTGCTACATATAGACAGGAGGACTTTTATTATGGTGTGTGCCATCTCACCTTTCTAAAGGGCATCTGAAAAATATTTTCACTTCACAACAATTCTACACAATGAACTGAACTAATTAAGAATTATATGCATACTTCCTCCTCAAATTCCAAAGCTACCTTTTCTGTTAGGTTAAGTACATAAATAAATGGATACATACTGTATTTATACATTAAATAGCAATTTACAATTAAAGGGTATAGTGTAAGTCCTTCATTTCCCAACTCAGGAAATACCTTCTCATAATGTCTGACACGATTTCCCAAGCAGTAAATACAGGAACACACCATCCTGACTTCAGCAATCTAATCAGATCTTTGCCTCTACTGCAAGCTTTCTACAGACAAAAGGGTAAACCTAGAGCATAGAGAGTGAATAGTAAGTGGGAAGTGGTCTTTAGTGGATGGACTATGTGCAATGTGGTGGCTGTCACTTGGGAAATTTGCACCTTGAAGCCCATGCAGGAGCTCAAACAAGCAAGTCCATTTCAGCACTAAAAGAGGAGAGCTGTACAGCCCTATCAGATGCCAAAAGCTGCAGCTGCTCTGCATCATTTTCCAGATGGTAACTCACATTAGTAGTCAGTCATAGATTATGTTCAAAGTATTCTGCCTCTCTCTCCTCTGTTTGATTTAAGGGCTGTCACTGCACATGAGGCAAAATATTTACAGACTACTGCTAAGGGACACCATCAATACGGGTAACACCACTAGCAGTGTAACTGAAAGGAAGGGGGAATAAGGAGGGGCAAACAAGAACATCAGTTACCAACCCTTCCATCAGCACTCTCCTCACTTTGAACAAACACCCATAAAAATAAAACCTCAAGAAGCCATGTTTAACTGGTTATGCAGGTACATGAAGTACATTTAACATCACCATGTTAACAGCTTTGACACCTGCACTTATTAAATACTACAATGTACACTGCAGAGCAGGTTTCCCAACTTAATGAACATGGAAAAACCCATACAGTATGTTCAAGATAAAATAAAAATCATCAAAAATAGGACAGGTTTCACATCCCAGCAGCCAGGAATACATGGCTGACAACCCTTTCAGTAATTTGAAATCCATGATATGACTAAAGAAATCCCCTTATCAGGCAAGAACATTTCCTCAAGCTCTTCAATTAATGAAAAGGAGGACAGATCTCTTTCAGAATTAAAACACTTCCAAAAAACTTAAACATGATCTTTACAGTTCTCAGTTCCTCTAAGCTTCACACTTTTAAGGAGACCTTCTAGATGCAGAACTGAATGAGTCAAGTTTAAGCTCAAGCACTGGGGAGCTGAAATCAGTAACAGACAATGTGAGAGCTACAAATAAGGCCTCTTCAAGAGGTTTCAGATCAAATGCTTCAGCCTCCTGATCTTGTGTCAACTAAAAAAACTTATTTCTTATTCTAAAAATCAGAGTAAGTTTCTGCTGCGTAAATTACACACAAAGCTGGATTCTGGGGTACAGGAAGGGCATGGCTCTCCAGCTTAGAAAGATTTTGCTCTGAGTAGCAAGCTTCAAGTTATCAAAAAGGGGCCAGGGTCCCTCAAGAAAAAGATGCACTGCTCCAAATTTATCTCAACATTGCATATTTACATTAATGTCACTACCAGCTCTGAAAACTGAACTGCATGTAAATATCAAACAGCAACAGAAATTTGAGAGGTCCCTCTTCCTCCTGAATACCATACTTAAAACCCTAAACACTTTTTAGACATTGCTACTTACAGTAGGGTATCTAAATAGAAATATATTGAAGAATTCAAATGAGAGTCATCAAGAGGCCTCATAAGCAGGAAAATTACTGCTATATTAAAAAAATTCAACAGACAGGAGAGGGAAGTGAGTCAAGCCACATAGTATAAGGAAAAAAAGAGAAGCAGTAGTTAACAGAAGGAGGAAATGTTTAGCAGAAAAAAAAATAAAAGACAACCTTACAAGCAAGATGCATGGCTCCAGTTGTAAAGAAGGGGAAAAGAAGATTCAAAACTTTCTTCAACCTACTTTGGTAACAGAGACTATGAAATGAGCATCCCACTGGATGCAGACTAAAATTATTAAGACTGAAAAGTGTAAATTCTTGAAAGCTAAAATCCCAGAAGGGTCACACAAGGTAACAGCTACCAGAAGAATCATTGCTAAATGCTCATCTGAAATCTAATCTTATCTATCCTTCAAAGACAGCAGGAGAAGAAGGGGAGTGGGAAGGGGGGAGCAAAGGAGGGAGAGTTAAAAAAAAAGACTAATATTAAAAACAAGAGCTACAGTGCCATATTCAGCTTTCCTGCTCATATGGGGAATCCCCATCCGCAAGTCAAAAGATTTCAATCTCATTTTGCAACTGCCTGCACACTGAGGCAATCTTACAAATGTATCATTGAAGGAAAAAAAAGGAGAGAAAGAAATTGTACACAGAAGCAGCAAGAAAAGCAGAAAATATGGATCATGCGACTGCATTATCCCTTACATAGGGACCAAAACCAAAGATTTGGACAGGCGTTGTCTAATGAAGAGGGGAGTGGCTGAGCTGAGCTTTGCACTGTTATGAAAACAATGTCAATTAAGAACTGCTAGAGCAGACTACCAGTTAAATGACTAACTGAATCAGCAGAGTCATAGCATGAACAGCAATCACTTCTGTCAGACTGACACTGGGTTTTAAAAACAAAAACATTGCACAACTTTAGTTCCACTATCAGAACATACATGACAAGTGAAATTTAAGCTTATTTTAAACAGCCTAAACCTCGTTATCTGCAGAATAAATCATGCATGCAGCAAAAGGCTCTTTCAGGTTCTCTTCATGGTAGATATCTCTGAAGGGGTCACTGAACTCCATTCATTTAATGGAATCACAAGCTGTAAGGCCTGCTTATGACTCTGCAACTTAAAAGCTCTTTGCAATTAATTAAAAGACCAATGAAGTCTTTAAACAAAGACTTGAAGAAAATATAAAATTTTTTAAAGTTTTAAAAATATCATCCATTCTTGGCTACTATCAAGCTTAACGTCTTCCTATCACTTAGGAAATTAGGGTGCCTCAGAACTAGGCTCCCTTACCTCATAATCACTACTGCAAGTGAAAGACACAGATAAGCTCCTATCATCAGCTTTTCTGAATGCAAGGTGAAAAATCTCACAATTTCCTCCTCCGTATCAATACCCTATCATCATTACCATAATTAAACCAAAATTAGGAAAATGCATTTGCTACTACTCTCAAGGCCAGATCTCACATTCATTTACCCCACATCACTGCACATCCTGATTCCCTGTATTGTATATACCACAGTCCTAACAATCTCATGAGGCAAATTTTGCCATTCTTCTCCTGATTCCTCTAGCTTTGCCTCTCATTTTCTCTAGTACTGAAATCTGTGCAGGCCCTCAGTCTCTCTCACAAAGGTAAAGCTTTTCCTCCTCACACCCTAAGAGCTCTGTGCAGCAGAGCACACAGCTCACTGATCAAAACCACAACTCTTCATTTATAGGTACTAGAATGACTGGGAATTCCACTCCATCCCATGTACCCACCTGCAGGGCATCTCCATTTTGGCTGCAAACAGGAGGATGGACTTTTTCCATTTTCAGAGCCTCAAAACGACCACAGAACTCTCACCCATTCCACCTGCTTATTTTTTAGTATTCCTGCCTCTATACCTCTAGTCTCCCCATTGGCACAACTTTCCTTTGGCAGGTGCAACACTGGCATGCGTATCAGTTCTGAATGCTAGGAGAGAAAAACAATCAATATTCCAAATTGCTGCTACTTCTCCACTGCACCAAAAGCAGAAAGGTTGTCTAACTGCAGACTCCAGGAACAAGAGACTGTACTTGCCTGCATGAGGCTGATTTTTAGAATGCACTGATAACGCTTCTACAAACTCAGCTCATTACACCTGAAGGAGAATATTTTATTCCTACTTCCCTGCCCCTCATATATCCTGTATGTGAAAGCCTTTCAGTTTTTCATAATTACTCTAAATCATCTAAATTTACCCATGCTTTTCAATTCCACCCTGTAGGCTGCCTAAAATTTTCATTCTCTTTCTATCCTACCTTCCTGGCCTTTTCTACAGCACGTAAGTATAATTTTTCACCCCTAAACAAGACCAGAATCACCTCCATACTGCTTTTGACTGCTATTTTCCTTTCCTGTTAGTATTTCAAATTCATTCCACATTCACTTATTATATGCTGCAGCCACAGTCCCTCTGGTATCTTTTTCCAGTCTGTAGCTTCAGCACTCCCAGTGCACAAGTCCTGACTATTCTACCCACCCACCTGAATGTCATTCTTAGCTTTCCTCTGTACTTAGGATTCTATGTGCCTGCCCCCCAGCCATTCTTTTCTCCATGCATCATAACTGCATTTTTCCCTTTCCTCTCTGCGAAATAAATTATTCACAGGATTAACAGCACAAACCTGTTCTTTAATCTACAGTCAAATACTGAATCACTTTTGAAAGGCTGGCAGCTCTCAGCGGAAGACTCAGTGCATCCTTCACTTTCTCACAGCCTTCTCTGCAAAAATATACAGTTTAATTAAAATAAAGTTCTTCTTTTATATAGGAAATTATGCCACAAAATTTTAGGGTTAGAAACTACTCCTCTAAAAATAAATATGTAGACTCATATGCCAAATAGGTATCGCTTGCCTTTGAAAATTTATTTGTTGCATGTAGGTAAGTTTTCAAGGAACAAATGTAAGGTAAAATGATCTGTTGCGAGCAATCAGCAACTAAAAAAAAATATTTTGTGACTGTGAGTACATAAGCTTTGAGAAGAGTATCTTTTCCAGATACAGGGTGCAGAATCTCCTCTTTAAAGACAAACCACATCAATTATTCAGTTAACACTATCAGTGTCAATTTCTTTAACCAATGTGAAAGAATATTTCTTCTTGTTATTATAATATGGTTCCAAGATTTACTAACATGACTCTTTTTAACACTGGTAGGACACTACAGCAATCAGAGCAAATATGGTTATTAATTACACAGCTTTGCAAGGATATTGGGCGAGTTTCTTAGCAGCTATCCTTGAAGACAAAATGACTTCACTAACATCAAACAGGTACTGAGCATTGTTTCTAAAGGCTTTTCCCCAGTCAACTTCTGGACAGGAACAAAGAGGGAAAGAAGCCCTAAACTGGAACACTTGAAAGCACTGAAATTACATACTTAAAACCCACTTGTACACCACCAATCAAGATCCAAGTAAATAATAAAAAAAACCCTCAATGGTCAGTGAATCATAGACTAAGATACTTACAGAAATTAGTGGAAAATGAACTAAGGCAGCCTAGACAACCTAATCAGCAGACAAAAAGGCATATTGATATTTCCCTACAAGCTTGGCTGATCCTGTAATTACAGGTATAGGCCACAATCAAAGTAACCTAAATTTACACAACAGCTGTAATTTATCTTTCCTTTTAAATAAAGAAAACTTGATTAAACTAGGTAATGGAATGTACATTTCAAAATCCTCATATTTCAATGTAAATATAAAAGCATCAACATCTGGTTTAAGGTCACTGGAGACTGGGAAAGGACACACTAGAAATAAAAGCATGTATTCTTGTACTGTCATCATGTATTAACGTATTGTCTTTTAGTTCTCAAGATTTACTGTTGATCACAGCAGGAATCCAAGCAAGACTCTTGCCTAACATCTTGTCCTACCTCGTATGGCCATTTTTGTCCAGCACCACTAATGAACTAACCCAGCACTCCTCCCCTTATCCTGAGGACCTCGAGCATTCCTTGGGAGATGTGATCTTCAAAAAATAAAGAAAGCGTGGAGCAGCAGCTACATGAGATATCTAAAGTCTAAGTATCTAAATTTTAACTGCATTTTACCAGTACTCAATGACTTATCCTGTAAAAATTATTAGCCTAAGAAATTAGATGATTTAGGATTTCATTTTTAAATTACGGCGATATTTTGCAACATGTTCTTCGTTTTTCCCCAATTCAATTTTGTGCGCACATTTCTAATAAATTACTCGGCATCCTCATTTCCCTAATAGGTAAGAAAACCTAAGGCCTCTGGCAGCTTCTGGCTGACGCCATCGCTAATTCCACACCCCCTTTTTTGACAGGATCGACGGCGGACGGAGCCGCCGCTGCCTTCCCCACGAACCTACACAACGCCAGCGATGTGTGACCGGGTCCAGCGCTGCCCGCAGCCCCCGGCCGGGTCGCAGGCACCTCCCGCTGCCGCCGGGCAGCTCCAGCGAGGCCCCCTGCGCTCGCCGCCCCTTCCAGCCCTCCCTCCCGGCCCCCGCTGCCCCGCCGCTCACCTTTGGGGAACAGCAGCTTCACCTCCCCGTTCTCCTCCCGGCTCAGGGCCCCGCCGCCATCTCCCGCCGCCGCCACAACGGGCAGCGCCCCGTGCTTCCTCCTCTCCTTGTCCCGCTTTTCCTTGGGTCTCTTGGGCTTGGCGCTGCCGCCGCTGCCGCCTCCCGCCTCGGCCGCCAGCGCCAGGCGGTGCCGGTGGTGGCGGTGCTGGTGCTGCGGGTGGGACGAGGAGGGGGAGGCGGACGGCGGCAGCAGCACCGCGGGCGGCAGCAGCTTCCGGGACAGCGGGGAAGGGAAGGCAAAGCCCCCGGCGCCCGCCGAGGGGCCCGAGGGCAGCGTGCCGAAGCCCCACGACCCGGGGCCGCTGTAGCCGGGCACGACCGCGGGCAGCGGCTGCTTGGCGCTCCCGCCACCGCCGCCCCCTTCACCGTTGACGCGCTTAGCGCCCTTCAGGCTCCGCTCTTCGGCTCCCTTCACCTTCTTGGCGGCCGGCTGGGATCCGCGGGAACCTTTCGCGTCCGGGGCCGTCCTGGCGCCGAGCAGCTCCTGCTCGGAGGCCGCCGCGCCACGACCGGGACTGGGCGGCTCCGCCATCTTGGGCTCCGGCGTCTATTTACTCTCAGCTCGCCCCAACCGATCGCGCCGGGGGCGGGGCCGTGTCACGGCCTCGCCCAATGGGCCGCGGCGGCGCCGGACAGACAGCGCGAGCGGCCAATCGTAGGGCGGGGAGAGGGGCGGGCTCTCAGGGGATTGGGGGCGGTGGCTCGGCTGAGTGCGCAGGGCGCGCGGGGGCGGGCGCGGGGTCGGTGTGAGGGGAGCGGCGGCGCTCTTGAGAAAGGCGTTTGTTTGGGAATGAGGAAGGTTTGGACCCCGGATCATCTCGGGAGTTTTGTTAACGCCTCAGGTTTTGGGCTTCTCTGTTCTGGGAGCGGCTGACGGGATCCTCGCAGCCCCCCGGGCTGTTCCTGGGCAGGGCGCTTGTTTGGGAATAAGGAAGGTCTGGACTAGCGCCATTCCCGGTGGATGTACCCCGGGAGGCCATGAACCTGTCCCTCGGGATATTCCGGCCCGGGGGCTTGTTCATTCAGCGCTATCCGAGCTCGAGTTCTCCCTTGGAGGGACTCAGATGAAGCTTGGGAGCTCCGGAGGGCCTGACGGGAGGAAGGCAGAAGCTGCCGAGGTCAGCGGCTGTGCGAGGTGCCGGTGCCAGCCCGCCGGGACCGTCGGGTGTCTGTCACCAGGGGATCATTGACCGCCGCGCCTCAGGGAACGGATTTGAGCTCAGTGTCCCAGATAGGAGCCCCTCACTCGTGCCTTTGGCTACTAAAGCTGCCATAGCCGCGGTTCAGGAGCAGACTGAAATTCCCCTAGGTTCTAGTGCCGGCGGGAAGCATCGTGGAATTGCCTAGAAGTTTCTTTGGAGTGTTCGCATTGCCGAGCTCCTGCTCTGGTCAGTCACACCTCGGGTCTCCTGGTTGCCGCGGGGAGAACAGAGTCGCTGCCACCTTAAACCGAACCTGGCAGATGGCAGCCAGATGAAATTGCTCTGAGAAGTTCCGTACACAATGTATCAGCAGGCAAACAAGGTTTTAAGTTTAGATTTTTTTGCTCCACAAAGTATTTTCATTTGAGCTGTCACCGATGAGCCTCAGAGTAAACTCCTAGCACTTGAACTATCTCCTCCATTGTTTCTTTTGAAATTGTAAACCAGGTTGAATGCAGTTCAGTGTTCATCTCAACAGCAGCAAAGAATAGATTTCCTGTATCCAGACAACTCTGCCTTTTCCTCAGATGTTTCAAGTTCCACTACTGTAAGAGTGTATCCTCAAACTGTATTTCTGGGCCCGATGGGGGAAATGGCATGTTTGTCAAAGGAATAGTCAACTCACATCCAATCCCAGACTGAAATCAAGGTACAAATCTCCCCATACATAAGCTCATACACAGGCTGGTAAACTAGAGTGGGCCTATGAATATGAAGGTCATCCTTAACTCCCCTCAGAAATGTTTTATTTGTATCAGTAGGTGAGAAAAACCTGTGCATTGTAATGGACGTCTCTTTTCCAAGTTAAGGAAAGGTGACCCATCCACCTTAGTCCAAATCAGTGGTTTTGTCTCAATTGATGTTAGAGGTGCCACCATATGCACACAAGGCCATTGGTATCCCTATATACCAGTCCCTAATGGAAACTGGATTGTGGTGACTCTAGAGGGAAAATTTGAGGCACCTCATGGCACTGTCTCAACTTTACAGGCTTTACAGCCAAGTTCATCTTATTTCTATGCCACTATTGATCCCAAGTCAACAGTACACTAAGGTCACTCAAACTTCAGATAAGTCACAATTATATTTTCACCTCTTGCTTTTAGGGGCTTTGAGTAACAGAAGAGCAGTGTTTCTTTGTTCTTTAACTAGAGTAAATCCTAGGGCTTGGTTTTGGTTCAAGGAGCTTGACCACAACCTCTGTGAAGGAGCACATCACTTTTCTCCATGCAGCAGAATTAGCAAGACTTATTAGGCCAATGAGGCTGGATAGCTGTATAAATAGCTGAATATCTTAATATGTGCACTTACATCAGTGTTAATAATTAAGACAGTTAATATTTCTGATCTTTGTATTGGACATGCTTGGATGTCTTAAAAATGCATTGAATAATGCAACCCAGCAATATGAAAATAGATACAAAGATAAAACTGGTGAAAGAGCTCATAGCCCAACACTTTATTTAGAACTGACAAATGAACATAAAAATGTGCAGCAAACTTTAACAGCTGACAATATGCTACTAAACTCAGGTCAAGCTGAAATTGTTGCCTATGCTTTCTGAAGTAGCATATTGAGCTTGTAAGCAGAAGCCAAGTTTTTATTAGTGAATTCTTTATAAAATTCAGCTGGAGCAAGATGACAGAGTACCTATTACATGTAATTGTTGCTTGTTGGAAAGCAGTGTGACTAATGTTTGGAGGTTTGCTGCTGCTATCTCATACCCATTTGTCAGCAGAGGAAATTGCAGGGTGCATGAAAATTCAGAAGCCGGCTGTGTTTCAGCGCCCGCAGTATGGGCATTAGAGGGAGGGGTGTTGTCCCTGTCACTTGTTTTGTCACCAATCACACAGATGCATTGAAGTGTTCCACCATACCTATGGTGAGCACACATTCCAAAGCATTAAAATTAAATTTCAGGCTGTCTTCCTTACTACCTGTTTTTACTTTAATTAAACCTCTGGCTGCTGGTGCACATATCCCAGGCAGATGCTCCCGAATGAGACAGACAAGATGAGAAACATCAAAACTGCTTCAGAATAAAGAGTGTCCTTAACAAAAAGGGGTTAAATACAAGCAGTATATCTTGTGTAAAATACAGAATCAGAAATTTGTTCTGATCTTAATTGAAAAGAGAGAAATATATATGAAATTATACAATCTCGAGAAAAACTGTCAAAACACTGCCCCAAACCAAAATACTACACAGAAATACAGTAGTGTTTCATGTCATAAGTCCAGTCCCCGACAGAGAGAGAACTGGGTGAGTGTGAACTGGGAGTCTTTGTGGGGATCAGTCCTTGAGGTGTTGGCAGCACCCCACACACAGAGACCACAGAGCTCATCTCGTTCAGCAGAAGCCTTTAAACTGACTATGGAAATTATATCAATGTTCTTTTGTCTATAGTTTTATATGCACTTAGGGAAATGCTGAAGACTTTCTAGACCATGGAGACCGAAATGAGGCAAAACCCTAACAGTAAAAATGTCAGACACAAAGCAGTCCAGTATCCAACATGCATTAAAAATAAGCTTCCCATGTTATTAGCCTGCTTATTGCAGGTGTGTTGCCATTTTAATTAGGATAATTATGACATGCTGATATAAATGGTTATTAATCAAAGCATTTATTTAAACAAATTAGTGTATACCTTCACCTAAACTTAGAATAATTTCAGACATCTTCTATAAAATAAGAAGCTGAATGTAAATGTTGTACACGGGTTGAGTTACAATGTTTTGGCTTTATACTCTTAACTGCCTACCAAAATGATGCTTTGTAGCCATACTCAGGTCTCCAAAGAGAAAAACAGCTTTCAGAAATGTTGCTTAATCTTTTTATAATTCCAACAGTTTGCTCTCCATGTGCTTACTTCCTTGGTTTGGCATCTGCTCAGTTCTTAAGTCAAGCATGGAAATAATTGTGCCAAGTGTAAATTGAAAACATTTGATAATACTTAGATGTCTTTATGCTGGTTTTTTTCTGCTAAATTAGCTAAATGTAATTTTTAATGTTACTCATTTTTTCTTCAAACTCATTGAAAATTAGTTAATTCATCTTTGGAAACTGAGGTGAAAACTAGCCTTATGTGCACAGAACTGTATTAACAAAGTTGATCTCATAATGTAAAAGTGTGATTTATTTTAGAAGAGCTTCATTTTCCATAGTCAGGGTTTTCAGAACAACCAGTGACATCCAAATACTTCTGCAATTACCACCCAAACAATTGAACTAAATGAGACACTGGGGACTAACTTGGCTCATAACTGGGAGCTGCTGACAGCATGACAAGCCTTGCTGCAGGGGGATAAGAACTGCCTCCTCTTGCCCTTGTCCTTCGCAAGGGACAGTGTCCCATGGCTGAGCAATGGGAATGTGCAGCCCAGCATCTTTGATCAAACCGGTGACCAAGGCAACAGTTATCCCAAAAAGCCTTTTTTTCCCGTCAGAAGCAGCAGATGTCTCTGCTGACTGCTCAGGGCTGGTGGGTTAGACATTTGGCAGTGTGGCAGAGCCGACAACTGGGGACACTCATGGTTTTTATTACACTATTCATCTGCCAACATTTTACAGAATCCATGAAAACCACAAAAAGGAGTTTACACTTCAGGGAGGACCTACAGTACTTGTTTCTTGTTTAATGTTTTTTCAAACAGCTACAGACTACTGCTGTAACAGCTCTTTAGTCTTTAGAACTGGTTTTCTCACTTGTGTTTAACATGTGAAACACCCTAACTCCAATATTTCTTTTTTGAAGTGTAGTGTAGTAACAATCACAACAATGGAGCAAACTGGAAGGTCTTGATATGCACAATTTTAAATGATATCTGCTTGCAGTTGAAAAGGTTATTTGCTTAGCTCTTGCCTTCATAGCTTCTCGACTATTTGAAAGATCTTTAGAATTTTTCAATGCAAAAGATACATTATGACTAAAACCAGTATGAAAGCAAGAGGATGCAAGCCAAGCAGAACTGTATTTCCTTACATATGGAGGAGATGTTAACCTCCATTATTATTCCTTAACAAGCAGTTCTATGAAGCATGCATACCTCTTATTGTTGCTAAAGAGTTCAAGTCAATGAACTGAAATCTGTATGGATTACCTAATGTCTTTTTTTTTTCCTATCCCTAAAGGCTTGTGGAATGATAAACAGATCAAAGAATGGTCATGGAATGGTTGGGTTGGAAAGGACCTTAAAGATCATCTCATTCCAACCCCTCTGCCATGGGCAGGGACATTTCTTACTAGACCAAGTTGATCAGAGTCCCATCCAACCTGGCCTTGATTTGGAGTACATTTAGTTCTAGGACATTCTGGTCTTGTGTCTTAGGTACAGACACTTATTTGCAAAGTAGCAGTTTATATTTGTAAGTGTATATATAAAAACCAAACAGCTAGTTATATGTAGCAGCTAATCTTTCACTGCTCACCTCAGCTTCTTGCTCATATAAACAACATCTTAATGGAAAAATCCACAATTAAGAGCCTTCTCTCTATTCACAAATTTCACTCCACAGTGGAGGCAGCAGCTCTTCAAAGCAGTGGCCACAATGATTCTGGGAAACAGTTTTAAGACACACTGTTGAATTAAAAATGCATTTGCCATATTCTCCTCAGATTTTCTCTGATGTACCAATGTGACTGGAAGATAATTGCACCTGAAATTTCTAGACCATGGCATTAGGAAAGCATCTCACAGTATAAAGTCACCCAAAAATGTTTAAATATATGTATTGGATGGCAATTAGGGGCTTTGGGATTTACTCAGGATAGACAGAATAACTTCAATGTAAATCTAACACATCATTATCAACCTCAGATCACAGTCTTGAAATGGGAGATGAGCAGGCTCCTCCCAGCCTGTTCATGTGAAATCACAATTGTACCTTGTTACTTGTACAGTCTTGCCCTGGCTTAGAGGCAGGAATGCTGAGCCTACATGATGGATAGTCCCACTTCCAGCAAGTGTGCAGGATAGATTTGTCATCTGACCACAGACTCTGGCCCAGAGGCTGCTCCAAGTGAGCTCCCTCATGCTGGTTCCTTCTGATGCTCAGAGTTAATGGGAAGGGACAGGAAGAAGCAGATGGAAAAAGTCTTCACACATTCTTAATCACTGAAAAAAGAGACACTGAAAAGTGCATTCTTATCTACAAAACATCATTAAGATAAAAATTCTAATAAAAACTCCAACCAGCCTTCTGAGTTGTGTAACTGAAGTGTGCAGCGAATTTTACAAGCATTCATGTACCCCGGTGCCCTTTCTGTACCTTACTGTTACACATACTTTAATCTCTAGCAAAGTGAGGATGTGTCTCCTGGTTTAAAATATAAATTAGATAAGCGTGTGATGTGGTCTGTAAGAGCACCTATCCATTTTTTGAGTTATGGGGACTGCCTAGAGCACATCCCATGTTCCAGAAGTGGTGAGAGGAGCCCTGAATGGCTGAAACACAAAGCATTTGGTTTAGTGACAAAGGCTGCTCCCTCCCAAAACACCTCCCTGCGATCTGGGCGCTGCAGACCAAGAGCAGAGCTGCGTCTCCTGGAGCCAAACCCCTCCTCCAGACAGGGTTGAGCTCAGTCTTGTGGACTACCATGGAGATCTCTGAGTCCTTTTGGCTCATGTAGCCATTCCAACTTAGCACCCAGAGGAGGCTGGCAGGCACCTGAGGTCCAAAGGAGGCCTGATGTATTTAATTTTTTTAAACTGTAAGACTAGACACTCCCTTTCCTATGAATCAGGGAGTCTGAGACCACCCTCCCTGTTGAGGAATAGCTGCCCAAATGACGGTTCCCTTCTTCTAAATTAAAAATGTGAAAGGTAGTGGCAGAGAAGTAAATTCAGGACAACTTTGACCAATCCCAGCATCCAAACTGTGAAGAACTAATTTATCTGTAGAAGTATTTCGTAGGGTCTGAAAATTTACTTCCAAAAAGGGTAGGTTTAAGGGGGAAAAATACACCTGAGTGTCCTTTCCAGCATCAACAAACTGGTATGAATTTGCTGTCTGATGCAGAAGGGGAAAGAGCTGCTCAGCAACACTTTTCAGAGCTGTTAGGTGCCTCACTAGTCCTAATGTATAATAAAAGTTGATTTACATTATAAAAATAATTACTTGCATTGCTTCCTTCTTACCAGTGATTTACATGTCAACAGGCAGACAAAGATGTATTCATTGCATGCAATGGTATCACAGAGCGCCCTTGTTCAGGTATCACTTTGAGGTCTCAAAATCCCTGACAAGAGGTTGCTTTCTGAATTAAACATTCTTCACATCTCCACCTCTCCCACCCACTCCAGGATGTTTCAAGGGTCAGTTTATCTTTATTAGGTTATTATCCTTCTTTTTCTCCCACCTTGGAGAAATCTTTGTCTGGGCCCGATCAGGCAAAACACAAGAGGATTTGAGTAGATTTGAGTAGAACGCAATTGCAGATTTGAGTAGAAACTCAAACACAACAATACTTTTAAAGAAGCATCTTCCTGTCTTCCTCGTGCTGCATTCCTGTTACCCAACCACACCTCTCTGCCCTTCTGAGGAGCTTACAAAACCGGGAACCTGCTTAACAAGTTCACATCAGCCTTTTATTACCCACAAGCAAAGACCGTTTCCCCCTTGTACTTGCTACAATTCAGCTCTTCCCACCTCTTCTCCTCTGGCATTATGTGCTCCTTGTTCTTCCCAACCCCGCCAGATTCACTTTTTACTACACACCAAGCAGAGACCATTCTTTGGATTACTTTATCCAGACACCTTGCCTCACTTCTGAAGTGCTTTCACATTATTCCCCACGAATCTTATGACCTGAGTTATGAGTAATTTTTTAATTAACTTTTGTAACATCCAGTGTTTAAGTGCATTTTCAGAAAAGCCTGATGGTACAGGCCCTTCACATATGGAAAGGTAATCCTAGATTCCCCACTGGAGTTCACAGGGATGGCTATTTTAGCTTTTGATTGTCTCTAATTAAACAGAAGCTACATTACTGTTTTTTAGCAAAACTGTCAGCCTTTCACTGGTGGGTTCAGTTGTGTCCAGATACCATAGTAACATGTGGAATTAGAATGTACCAGGCCCAACCTTCCTTCACTTACAGCAAAATAGTATTCAGTGCAGGCAAGACTGAAACACTGAGAAGTGCACTGGGCAAGGCTGATAAAATGTGTAATTGACATAACAAAGTTAAATATTCACCATAAAGCATATACATTTTAGAGATGCAGCAAATAAAAGAATACCTACAGCAAATGGACACCAGAACTGGCATGTTTCCTCACGAGGTTTGTGTCTTCTTCCTGCCCGCTTCTCCAGTCTCATTTGAACAATGAATATACCATTTAATGTGAAAGCAGCAAGAAAGCAAATAAAAATTTGAACAAATGTAGCAAAAGACTTGAAAACACTCCGATTACGAACCTGATGGGGTTTCTTGGTCCATTTAGCATTAGGGTAGAGGTGTAGCAGGTAGAATATATACTGGGATGGAACCACACACCAGGTGTCTTCTGGTAAAGAGTGGAGTTGAGAAAGCAGAAAAGCTCAGCAGTCTTTCATACTCCATGTTTGAAAAATGGGATCATCTTTGATCCAGGTCTGGCTCTTCTTCTGACTTGACAGTCAAGCTCTCTGTGAGATTGTGGCGCTACCTACCCAAAAGATCAATTTTTTTACCTGCCTGTGATCTTTTATATTAAGGACTGTAACTCTGTGGATCAAAGTAGGAATTATAGATGTGAAAGACAACTTCCACCTCACTAGCTGAAATCTGTGGAGCTCAGTCACGGGGCCTGAGGCAGAGCTACCCCTGTTGTTAGGAGTGCCTGAGAACTGCAAACACGAACACACAACACCCATGGATGAATACCTGCATTGAACTCACCACGGCTGTTTACATGCACAAGGTATGTAACTTTGCAGGATTTAAGCCAAAATGCAAAACTGATTTCTTAACTTGGCTTCACCACAGTGCTTCATGCAGACAAAATACAATTTTAGAAGCAAGAATCAAGTTTTTAAAGAAATCAGCTGTTACAGCAACTACAACTGAATAGATCAAACTAGCAAACAGCATTTTATTTACTCACTGCTTTAAGGCTGCAAATACTAAGCTTTTGCCATGTGGTCTTAGAAGTGATGAAGTGAAGCATTTGGTACGAATCTTGAGGATGAGACGGCATTGCAGCCAAGAAAACAGTTATTTTCCTGTTCTGTTTGACCCAACACTTGACAAACCTGTGTTTTGATTAAGTACATGCATGGAAATGGTTAGGAAAAGTCACATCAGAGAGCCTGGCTATTACTGGATGTTACTAAGCCTGTTACTAACAATTTCACAGCCTTGCTGTTTTAAAGACTTTAGATACTTCGAGGGCTCCAGAGCAGTCAGTGCATTGTCCTGGCTGGCTCCAGCTATGCTCAGTCCTAGGTTCACGTGTTCCATGCATTTAGCCTTGCTCTTCAGCCCACACAGGATAACCTCCTTTAGAAGCTATTTCAGCTTCTCAAGAGCTGAAGAGCATTTTGAGATTGTGAGAAAGGCCCTCCTTTGACAATGGGCTGTAGGAATTGTGACTTGTTTGTTTATACTGCAGGGTTGTTACTCCTCCCTCAAGCCTTGTGAAAATTCTCAAAGCCTTAGTTGTATGCAATTGTATCTGGTTGTTCAGTTCCATTGTGTGAAGTCCTTAACTCCGTATTCTTCCTCATAATCCCCTCTTGAAGGTGATACTCATTGCTAGTCTTTCCCCAATCCAACCCTGTCTTGCTGGGTTCCTTTTCTCTGGCGTTAGGGTTATGCTGCAAGCAAGAGCTTTGTATTTTGGTGCCTCCCAACTGTCTGACCTGCAGCTAAAAGCAACTGCTCCAGCAGCACAGCGTTATCACACTGCCCAGTCACTGCATCACACTTGATCTCACTCATTCTTTTAGAGATTGATCTCCAAAGAAACACAATCCAATATTCCAATATACAAAAACCCAGAGGTAATTCTTAGTTAATTTTCTGCCCAGTTCCCAAGTTCATAACTTCTTTAAGGAAAATTACATGTAAACACAGCAGGATTTCCTAGCAGATAAGAAATAAAAATGCTGGTGTAATGCTCTAGTTACTACCAGAGAATGTTACCTGTCAAATCAATGCACAACCTTAAATAGGCTGAGTAATAGAGATAAGCAATGGTATTAGCAGAGGTCAGCTTTCTTCTGAGCCTTGAGAATTCACATTTCTAAAACATAGAGAATTCATTATTTTGATATGATAATTCAGTGCATGGTTTAATTCAGTATTAATACCTTTAGAAAAAATTAATAAATGGTATATTAGAAAAATACTGAAGGACAAAGAAGCCAATGCAATGGTTATTAATAAAAATAGCTGGGTTTAGTAGCATTACTGCTTCTTTGCTACAAGTCCATGCCTGAAAAGCTGCACTTCAGAGATGAAAGCTGAAGACTGCTTTCAGAAAAAGTAATGAGTAAGACTGGAAATAAACAGGATTGATTTCAATATATGTACAAAATGGCTTCAGTGATAATTTGCAAGGCAATGAAATGCTCTAAAACCTTTTAGATTCCATTTCAAATAAACCACAAGGGAAGATCTAAGGGTTTTTTTTTGATGAAGCTGTTAAGACAATAATTCAAAGTTACAATGTGAAATTCTTGAGTGTCAAGAATTAACTTGACGTAACTGCATCCAGAGCTGCAGTTATCTCTGCACCACCCCCAACAGCGGATACACAAAGTAATGACATTGGGCAGGTTTCACCTTGCTCTTAAAACTGCCAGCTTATCTGAAATACAATAGGTGAAAATATAAAACCCAAAGCAGGGAACAGCAAGTTGTGAAGCAGCTCTGTCAAAAGAAAGAGAAATCCATACTGGACAACTGCAGTTTTTTATCACTAAAGCAAAGAAAAGCTGCAACCTTTCTTTTTTTTTTCTGTGACAAACTCAGCCTGGAGTATGATCCAAGTCTGTGCAAAACAAAGTTGGGGGGAGAAAACATGAAGCTGGATGTACTTTAATTAACATAACTAGATGGCCTGTATATAGTGCACAGATTCAGGTCAGCCTTTGCTATTAAGTGAAATTCATCTGTGAAAACCAGAAAATCTACTGCCTGCACAGATTTATGTTTTATTGGTGGACAAATATGGAAGGGATCCTTGAAAAGTACATGCAAAACATATTTGGAAGTTTTCTTATTTAACATTTTTTCCCCAAGTGTTCCAGTAATTTGGACTGCCCAGGGGTGCTGACAGCCCATCTTGCCTTACAAATCCACAGGAGCTCTGTAAGAGTGAAAGTCTGAGCTAATCATCTGCAACACAAGGGAAGGAAGACAAAGTTCAGGCCAGCCTTTTTCTGCCAACTGCAGAGCATTCCAGCTGTCTGAACTGTTTACAAGTCAGGAATATAGTTGATGTAGGTTATCCCAGATGACATATATCATTGAATTATTTATTTTTAAATTAATAACTGCAAAACTACATTCATGGGAAATATTTATAGTGCACACAGTTCTTTGAAAGAGCTCCCCAGCTTGGCAGTCTGTCACATGTACCAAGCACATGGTGATTAAATCCAGAGTCAGAGACAGTAATTGCCAGTTATGTACCTTCAGGAGGTTACGACAGAGCTGCTATCGGGGCATTAGCTCTCTTTTACCAGAGACACTAAAGGTACAAGTAGCAGATCAGACAATGTTTCCGGCTAAAGTTCAGATTAATATAGTTTCACTACCTAAAATGAACATTTTATTCTGAACATTCTTCTTTGATTCTCTGGCATTCTTGCTAGCCAGAACTTTTAAAGTAGTTACTAAAAATAAGGTTCTGAGTGTCAGTGTTCTCTTCAAGTATGAGATCTCTAAGCTTAGCCAGACTGCCGTCCTTCACTCTGTTACACTTGGCTTTTGGACACAGTTTTCTTTCCTAAGAGTAAAAACACCCAAAGTGAGATTTTTGCTTTCTTTAATTTAAAGATTGTATTACAGAAAAGTTTAAGTAAGGAATCCTTATAAGGATTAACTCTTGACATAATATATTGCCAAGATACAGTGTAGCTGCAAGGGCTCCAGGTGAACCTTCATATAAGTTGCTTTCTTACATACACAGTCGCTGAACAACATAAATTGTATTCCCCATCTGTAAGAGAAGACAGTGGTATTGAACAGTCCTTTTACCAGTGTGTTCTGGTTTTCCCAAATTAGAAACACGCTGTATTAAAACCGTAAAGTCCTACTATACAGAAAGGTGATAGAGATGAACTTTCTAAAGATTGCAACTGATGAAACATTAAAATGAAAACTAAGGAGTGTCTATTATGTAAAATGGTTTCTCTTTTACTGGCAGGTCAAATATACTAAGAAACATACAAATATTTTTGATAATCTAATTCCAGATGAACTCAAAACACTGAAGAAACATACACAGGCTAAGAGAATTCAATACTGTTCCAAGGCACTTACTGAATCTCCATGACCAGATGAAAACCAGAACAAATCAGGTCTGACAATTAAACAGTATATAATATAAAAATAACCTTTTGCTTACAATTTACAAAATGCATTACAATCTTTATCTCTGCTAACCTGCAATTCTGGCTCTGTGTGTCCAGCAATTTTTGTAAAAAACCCCAGAAACTATTTTCTAAAACTTCAGGGCAAATAACTTACAAATAAGGTACACAAAAATTTAGATCATGCAGAGATTTCTTACATCTTCTGTTAATATTTTATGATTGCAACTTTATCAAATTATATACTTACTTGCCCTGTACATATACAAAATAATGCATACATGGTAATCAAATGTTAGCAAAAAGTAGTCCATAAACACAATCTGTCAAAAGTATTACTATATTAACATATGTCTACAAGCAGCGTGTAACAGGGTTAAAAGACATTAAGGCAATAATACTTGAAGTTACAAAATAAATCATATGTAATACTTTCTCCTAAGTGTAGTAAGGCAGGTAGATGGCCCCAGCAAAAGGTTGTAATACTGGAATCCACTGTTGTGAACCATGTGTCAGGTTTTGCATGGGATGCACTACAAGAATGTACCATTGATAGATCTACACTGCTCTGTGTTAGTCGCCCCCCAGGAAAGTGGAACACTATTTCTCTAGTTCTCAGTGGCACTTGAGTTTTCCAGTATAATTTATTGATAGTATGTCCATTGGTTCTTGGATCATGTCCATTCTGAGGGTGGCTCTCTTGGTCCCCTGGGCTTTGCACAGCGGTTACCAAAACCTAAGGAAAGAAATGTATTTAATATTTCTGTCTGCTGGGACAACACAGGCTCACAAAGGCTGGCAGCAGTCAGAAGATCACTAAGACATGGCTTCAGCTCTTACAGAATAGATTTACTCTCAGGGCTAGAAAACAACTTTGATATACATGGAATTCTGAAGGCACTCTAGCCATAAGAAATACAAATATGAAAAATTTGTATACCATTACAGATCAGTATTTAAAAGTCACTGGAAAGTACTTTTCATTAAATACAGTATTACAGCCTTTGTTATCTTTTTTTTCCCCTCCTTCTCTACGTACCTAGGCTGTTATCAGGTATTATTTCTGGAAGTTTTCAAAAATTACAAAATCTTGCAAAAATAATAACCCATTTGACAAATTATGTGTTTTATACACTCCAGGTTTTTTTCAAAGTGAAAAATTATTTCATAATTTATTCTGGGGAAAACAGTACTGAAGGAGACTGGGCCGGTTTATTTGTCTGGGTTCTGCATCTAAGTAAGTTGGACGGTGGCAATAGTAGCAGCTATCCAAACCAGTACTGATAGTGAATCCCTGTTTAAGTCATCTAGTGATTATATTTAAAAGAATTGTAATTACCAATATCTGTTACTTCTGCAGGAAATTCTGAAATTTGACCTCTTGTGTCAGTGGAACCAGAGAAAGAAACCTGAGGTAAAATGTCAGTTGGTGTTTTGTTGCTTCGTCCAGGACGATCTAGAAAACACACAGACCCCTCACTGTATCATTCACTTAGTCACCACTGTGGTAATGCCACTTGTCATTACAGTCCAGAAAACAACTGGCAGCAAATATTATTTACAAAAACAAAGCTTTGAAAGCCAATTTCTCATTTCCTAAAAGTGAAACTGGAAAATTGTTTATGAAGTCAATGTTCAGTGACAGCAACATATTCCTGCTTTCCATATCTGGATTATTATGTTGTATTAGTTTGTATGGATAGCTGAAATCCCACATGGCATCTATTTATAGCAAAAGCTTACAGTGCCATTTGATACATCAACATAAAGATTTCAGTTCATGTTCTTTCTAAACTTCATAAGTAACAATATATTTAGTATAATAGAAGTATATTAAACAATATACTTAGATATCTTCAGGGCAAACACCAAGTTCAGGCAAATTTTTGTTCAGTAGGCAAAATGTATTTTGAATAAAAAATTAGAAAAGCTTCCACCACTTACCAGGTAGTATAGGTGAAGTTGTTTTCAAACCCTGTTAATGAGAGATATATAAAATAGTTACACAAACCACTTCCAGAAAACTTAAAGAAAGTCAGAAATTTAAGATTATGAAAACATCACCAAAACTACATAACATTCATGGAAATACTTATTTGCCTCTACATTTTTGACTTGACTCAACACTGACAAAAATGCTACAGTAGTTAGCATGAGAATTTACTATTAGAACCTTAGCATTTAATAAAAATTTGAAAACATGACACTGCAACTTGTTTGCAAATTTTGGTAGGTTAGTTCTCACACTACATTTACAGTCCCTGAAAATTCACATCTATCTTTTTTGTCATATTTTTAAGTGAGATATTGGGGGCACATGAAAAAAAGAGACAAATGTAAAAAGGACTTATATGCTTTTGAAGTTTTGCCAGCTGTTCATGCAGGATGACTGTGAACTGGATAAGTGAAAAGTGAAATCTGATGGGCAAAAATGGTTTGTTTAAAATAAACATGGACATAAGGGAAAACCATTTTCAGGCAGCGAAACAGGTTGCCCATATGTGTCCATCCCTGGAGGTTTTCAAGACCCAGCTGGAAAAAGCTCTGGTTAGCCTGGGCTGAGGCCCTGCAGAAGTTCAGATGAGAGACTGCTGTTCTCTTCCAGTTTGAATTGCCCTAAGATCTATTAAGGGCAGACAGCACGCTCCCTAAAAGCAGCATATTTACACTCTTAAGGCCATAGTTTAACATATATTTAGGAGTATTCCTTTTAAAAATATTGCTGACCTTAGAAAAAGAGATAATTTTCTTGGAAAGAAAACATGCTCTTCCCATCAATTCAGCAGCTCAGGCAGAGGAAAACCTGGCCAGTTGTAGATGACCAACAGCTGCAACTTCTCACAAGTATGTATTTTACTTTTTGTTGTAGCTCCCAACCAAACCAGAAATGACTGATGAGTACAGACTTGTCTGCTGCACTTACTGGGGAGGCTGTTTGCTCAGGCAGGTGCTGATCACGCAGCACGTTCCACTCCGACTGTGCAATCACAACTGGCTTCGGCAAGGGTGTGCCTAGGAAGAATTAAATCAGCTCAACATACTTCAGATCTCCTCATGATGAGGCATTAGTACACAGCATTAGAAATGTGCTCTGAACCTTTTTTTTTTCTTTTTTTTTTAGATTAAATGCCTGTAAAAACATGAAAATCTCTTTATATGAAAAGCGCTCCAGAAAAGGCAAAATGCCACAATATAACTCAAAGCACAAGAGTACCGTGCTTGCATTGTGGATGTTCATTTTGTTCCTCTGGGGGCTCCCAATCAACAGGGGAATTGGCTTCCTTTTCAAGGACAATTTAGAACTTCTGTTACATAAGCTGGGCAGTAATAGTATGTGTTTTTCAGATCTCCTAAGTAAATACACATGAGTCAGGACAGCCACACCTGTCCTTTACTGACATTGTGCAAAAAGAGAAACAAAATGGAAGTGGTGTTAGTGATTCCAGTCCTGGAGAGGGATTTTTAAAGAAAACTGCTTTGTTCCGTGTGCAGTCACAGAAAAGCAACAGGTCCATAATATCCAAAGAAAGAATCACTTTGACTCTGAACTGCCTGTGTTTATGATACTCAAAGAACACATTTACAGAACTTCAGCATTTTCATGCTGAAAATGTTTACATTAACTGTTTGGGCCTAAATTTTTTGAGTTTCAAAGTGACACTAAACAAAAGTCTCAGTAAATAATGGTATTATTTCAGGTTTTCTGGAAGGTACCAAGCATCAACCTAATTTATCACTTCATTTCAATTCATCTGTTTTGTATTCTGCCATTACTAGCTTGATGATTGAACTATGACAATAGGAGCACATAATCTGTAAGTGTCAGCTTTCCCCTGCAGTTACCCTTCTGACACAGTCAAAGAGTGAGCTACATTAAACTTGACTAACTGGCCTTGTTCACTACATGCAGTGCAGAATGAAGTGTCATCATCTTTCCTTTGCCCAACAAAGGGGGATCAGATAAACACTGTTCATGTGCATACCCACTCCCTACCTGGGAGCAGTAGGAAACTAAAACAGCTGGGAAATTCCCTAACCCTACTGCATTTCCCCACTGTATCATCTCATTTCCATACCCTTCAGACTGAAAACCAGCTCTACTAATATTGAAGCCCCCAATTACTTAAATATCATATAACACCATATTTATTCAGAAAATTAAAAATAATTTCTCTGTGTTCAAGGGTGTGCAAAAGTTAAATCCCAAAATAAGCTACTGCACATGCTATAATTTCATTCCATTTTACAAATTGTTCCAACAGATTAACCAAAAATCAGGGGTACTCAAATACAATACTGACATGCTCTTCACATTTTATCTCCAATTATCACCAAACATCAAAAACTCACTCTGTTCACTTGCTAATACAAATGATTCTGGCGTTCTTTCTGGGAGTGGGGGAGAGGAATCTTCATTAGCATCAGCATCTAAATCAAATATGACATTTAGATAAGTTAAAAACCAGATTTTTCTCCTGGACTTCTAGAAGTTGATCTTTTCATATATGTGACAATCCTAAACTTGGTATAGTATCTAATGCAAAAGAAAAATTTGTTTCAAGTATTATAATACATTTTGGTTTACCACACTAACACAGTGGAGCAACTTCGTCTGACAACATTAACTTCATATTAAGGGCATAGGATCAGTTTGTGTGTTATGCAAGCAAGAAATCTAAAACATTTTCAGTCTAAATATTTTGGAGGAAAAAGCCCTCAGTAATTCAAATGAATACTTTTTGCTCATTCTTTCAGGTCTCAGTTTTGCTTACCAAGTCCGTGTTGAGGCCCAGTGGCTCCCACATCACTGCTGCAGTTAAACAGCCTAGTGCAAGGTTTACTAGGCCAAAGGCTAAATAGGAGCCAGAGGAGATGGCTGCTGTGTGTGCCAGTACCACATCCTGCCCCAGTCTGTTCCCTCTCACCTCCCAGGAGTGTACTAACACAAGCTATTCTGGCAGCAAAAGCCCCTCTCTGACCTGCTAAGAAATTTGGAGTAGTAATTAAAGGTTTAAAACAATTTAAAGTAGCTGCTGCCATAAGAAATCTTATCTGACAACTGTATTCTGCACAGGATTCAAAAATACAAATACATTTCAACTAGCAAAGCCATGAAGCTTGAGCTGCCAGCATCCCCAGCTGCTGCAGGGACAGAATCCCATCAAATTCTACAAGCCATGTCTTCTAAGGGACTTCTGAGACCTGCTCCATCTCAAGTTTACATACAGCACAAGAAAACCTTCATTAACAGAAAGGGCCTCTATAAAACCATCAAATAAAGTCACCATGGATATGCACTACCCAAAAGTGAGTTTTTAGGGGTTTTTTTCGGTGCCTGTTTTACTGATCTCTTTGTTTTTTTCCTTTTACCTCAGGGTACAGCTACTTTTCACTTCATTTGAATGAAAAAGAGGATTTAACTGTGTGGTAAGATCATGCACACCAGCAATTATGGTTAGGCAATTAGGGTGCTGGTAAGTTCACAGACAAGTTTCACTCCGATTGCAGCCACATTCCCAGATTCAGACAGAAGAGTCCTGAGCCACTATGAAAACGAGAAAGCCACTGTAAACAGCGTTTAGGATCACTGGTGCAAAGCGATCTAACCCTATATTCTTGAGTCCCAGAGGGATTCTGCAACCAGAATATAAAATGGGAATTGTTCACTATCAAACAAACGGGGAAGAGATACACCCTTATTAATAAGAGATAAATGATAAAAAAAATATTGTTAGACTTTTAATCAATTATTGTGAGACCATCAACACACCAGCAGCACAAGGGCTGTGCTGTTATTCCAAGACGTTTCTGATACGCAGTTACACGAAACAAATTCTAGAGTGACATTCCTCCAATTCTTTCTCATATTTATAATGCATCAATTATTTTATTTGCATGTTCCTATAGCATCTATATAATGAGATGCACAGAGAGGTGATAATTTCTAAACAGTGACAAACAACGATTGCTCTGGGAAAGAAGAAAAATTCTTGCTAAAAGGAAAAATACAATAGTCTGCAAATCTATAAAACAAATTCAAGGAGAACTACTTGCAAAGTTGAAATTTCTATGACAAAAGGATTGTGTCAGCTTTGCAGAGCACCTTTTAAGTCACAGTGTTAAAAATACACAGGCATGTGCAAATATTGTCATGTGTTTAGACAATCTAAACCAAAATCTATAGATCTATAGATACAGTTCACAATATCTATAGATCTATATCAAGATCTACAGAAACAGATTGTTTTTAAGGCTGCAAATCATTCACATCTCAGGATATATGACTTCTGGTGAACATTCAGTTCACAAAGCCAATATTTTCAATTCAGCTGGTTCTGCATCTTGCATCACACACTGAGCCCTGTTTCACTTCAGAAAATCATGAAGTCTGCACTGACTCCTGAGGTGAGTCCATCACTGCAAGCATCTCCAAGCACAGGAGGCGGAGCAGGATCCAGAAGTTCATGTTCTTCCTTCAGCTCCACAGCCTTCTTGTTTTGTTGGCCTTTGCACAAGCAGTTGCCAAGGCCTAATCTGTTTTTCCCAGCTATATCTTCCATCTGCTCTAAGTGTGCCAGCCTGACTGAAATCTGCACCTGCAAGTTTTGGAACCCTTTTGCCTTCAATACATGATGTTCTACCTTGCAAACTTTCACCAAAAAGAAAAACCCTCAAAAAAAGTAGCAAAAGACAAAAAGCCACTAAATAATTTTCAAAGTGCTAATAAAGCATAACTTTTTAGATGAACAGCTGTATTAGCTTGTCACCCCCAGCCATGTACAGAAGAGGAAAGCAGAGCTAAATATTTACACTAATCAAATGCAGGAACCAAATCATGAGCAACTTTCAAAGACCAAGGCAGTGAATGAGGTTACATCTACATTTTTAGGAAAGCATATCAACCAATAAGCATGAACTTGTTATGTATTTGCATAAGCCTGTTGAAAATGCTTTGACTAGTCAACCCTCAATTATTATAGACACTTCCATGAAACTGGGCACAGAGAAAAAATATGCACCAAATAATAACACAGAAACCTGCAATTACAGACAAACCTACAGGAAGGCATTATAAATAAAGCATTAAACAAATGCTCACAATAAAGCTCACAGTACAGCTTTTGAAGCAGCTAATCATGGTCTGTAGTACTTCATACCAAAAATGTCAGGAAAAGAGCTGTCAGGAAAAGAGCTGTGCCCTCTCTGAAGCTGCCATACTGCACTGATTAAATTTACGTTTAGAAAATTGCATTGCAAAGAAATTTATGTTGTCCGGCTCTACAGATGCAGCTAGATAAAGAGCAGCACTTCTGGACCTCAGTGAAACCTACCTTTGCCATCTTCAGAACATGTTACAGCTGTTAAGTCTTGCCTAGCAATAGACATTGGCAATACTTTTCTGGCAGAAATGTTTTCAGTATTAGTGGCAGCAGAGACTGTGGCACTTGCGGTTGACACATTGGACGCGCTTTTGCTCATGGCTCTGTCAAAGTCCACCTCATCCGTGTCAGAATCATCTGCATGGAGAGGATTAGTAAAACAGAGGGGTGCTCGAACAGAAAGAGGAGTATGATCAACAGTATCACTGGAAGGATGTTCAGCTGGGGTGTTTGATGCTAGAGAGAGAGTTTTAACACCGTGACACAAGGTGTCTGAAGACAACTCTTCCGACACGGATGTACGCAGTGCATTTTCAGGCCCTTGTAGTGACCACGTGGCATGTCCCTTTTCTGTCAGAGGCAGACGATCTGGTCTGGGTGGGGTATCAGACACCTGCTGACTCTGCAGACTTTCTGGTGAAGGTATTAAGGCTGTGTTAGACTGTGGCACGCTGTAATCCATACACGAGTTTTGAGAAGCATCTACAAATGAATCCCCTGAAATCTGTTCCTGTGGCTTAAAGCTCTTCTCAGTTACACAAGATGACACAGGCTTAATTTTAATTGCATGTCCCCTGTTCAACAGGGAGTTCCCATCAAAGCTTCGTGGTCCCTCCTGAAGAGGAACCTTCTTGATCTCAAAACTTAAGTTGCGCTCCAGCCTCTTCTCTGTGTGTTCGCTGGGTTCGTTCTTCCCTGAATGTTCTGCGGACTTATTATAATTCTCATTGAGGTCTGTTGAATGCTCTGATGAAACCATGTGCAAAACTGGCTTTGGATGGTATCTGTCATTGTCCTGCCACACTGTAGTGACTGTTGGATAAGCTGATGGGGGAGATGGTGTTAGGATTGGTGGTACTGGCTGAGGCTCTGGAGGCTGCAAGATTTCTTCTTTAGCATCTCCTTCTACAAGGCAACTGCAAAACAACCAAGACACAATTGTCTAAATTTTCTGGATATTGACAAAATTTTAGATATCTATCCATCCCCCACTGTGGTAGTTAATGCTGTAATACCAATAGCAGACTCCACACAAAACTTCCATTGCACAAAGAAAACAGTTATAGAATATGACTAGTGAGGTAGGCAACAACTGAGTCAACACACTAAAAACGTCTTGCAGAATATCACAAAGACATTCATTCAAGCCACAGCTAATCCTCACTAATAGTTCAAAGATTGCTCACATCCTTTCCCAGAAGCATTTTGCAAAGACATTGCAAGACAGGCCCTCTTGTGGCAGCATTTCATTACTTTTTTCCTTAAGTGGCTCTGAGAAACTTGACATATGGAATTCAAATTTCAATAAAGCCAAGAAAGATTTCTTTAAAAAAAAAATCCTTACAGCCCTCTTAACACTGAATATCTTCCTTCAATTTTATTTTTCTGTACATGTTCAAAGAGATTTTATTTTTATGTTTGTGTATTTGATAGTCTCTGCTTAGATGCAAACCAAATTTAGCTGACATGAGGTACATACAAGATAAAAAAATATTTCCAGTAGCATTTATGATCGAAATTACCGTGCACATTAGCAAGACCACAGCACTTATAATTGCAGATCATCTCAAGCTACTTAAAAGGAGAAGTTCTTCAAGTATATGGTCAGATTAGATACAGTTGTTGACTACAAACATTTAGCATAACTGATGAAGGCATTTTTTGAATTTCCATTCCTTTAAACATCCAGGATGACCTGGACAAGCTCAAGAGGTGGGCCCAAGAGAACATCATCAGGTTCAACAAAGCCACGGGCAAAGTGCTGCACCTGGGTTGGGGCAACCCAGGCATCCATACAGACTGGGGGTTGAACAGACCAGGAGCAGTCCTGCGGAGAAGGACTCGGGGGGCTGGTGAAGGAGGGGCTGGACATGACCCAGCAGTGTGCAGAAACCCCCCCACAGTCCAAAAACCAACCATGTCCTGGGCTGCATCCAAAGCAGCGTGGCCAGCACATGGAAGGAGGGAATTCTACTCTGCCCCTATACTCTGCTCTCATGAGACCCTCCAGCATAAGAAGGACAAGATTGCACAAGAACTCTGTCTACAAGAGAAAAGACAAGCTCTCATTATTTGTCTGCATGCCACATAATGATTAAAATCAAAGTGCTACTTTGGCTCCCCTACTTCCAAACCATGCCTAAGTAGGACTCAACAAGTGCAAATTCTTGAGATTATTATGACATATAGGAGAAAAACCCAAACCAAAAAAAGCCCAAAGACTGTTTCATAACTGAGTCTTGTAGAGAACTAAAAGCATACCTGACTTGGGACAGGCTACAGCACATGTTTCATCCTTGTGACTTTATTAGCACCAAGCTATAGTAGAATGGGTTGCAGAACTAAAATCTTTATACAAGAGATTCCATACTAAAGAGAACCATTTGGATTCTCAGTTTGTGAAAATCCTAACCCCCTGAAGTACTGCAAGCTTCCCAGCTTCCAAATTATCTTCTACAGGTTCCTGTATCTTTGTATCTGGAAAACCACAGGTCCCCTTGCAGTTCCAGGTGCTCTCTTCTATTCTCTGCCTGTGACTCCTGTCACAGAGTTGGGCCTCAAATGCCTTCTCTTCCTCTCCTCCCTGCACTTGTATATTGCTGTATTTCTTTACATTAAGACAGGAGAAATACAAAGCATATCAAAACAATTTAACAGAAGTAATTTGGGAGCTCTTGCCTCTAGTTGTTGTTGGAAAATGAATAAGCTTGAGAATAAGTTGTTTGCCTGAATTAGTAAAGATAAGAGAAAACAGGGGAGCATCAATCTTGCTGCAATTTAATACACACTAAAGACAAGAGAATCCCTCCTCTTGGATTTGTCTCCTCTGTTCCAAATGGGGAGGGGAATATGGGGAGGGAGACAGTGAGACACTTGGACAAATATTTACATGCCCCCTTTTACCAGCAGGGGTGCTCATTAGTAATCTCCACTAAATCCTCCTACTGAAAATCATGGTTTTCCCTTATTGACCTGATTTTCCTGACCCAGAGTTATTTGCAATCAGCAAAACTAATTCCTTATCTGCTACAGACCTAACATTATGCCTTACAATTAGCCAAAGGAGCAAATTAGCTTTAAACTAGATATAACAAGGATATATGTCCACAATACCAGTCAAAATTCATTAAGTTCTTCACCAATTACTGGTCAATAAACTCCTCTACCCTTTGATCCACTGGTAAACAAAGCCTCATGTGTATTCAAACATTTCTCAGATGTATCTGTAGAACTGATGATAAAGGAAATGCTGCACGAATCAGCAACGCAGAAGCTGATTAAACAACTTCCTCCTACACATCTCAACAGAACTACTACAGTGTTTCCCATTACGTTTGAAGTTAGATGTCACTTTTTGATTCTTAAATGAGAGCTTACAGTGAAGAAATGAGAAATTATTTGCCAAAATCATTCTTTGCCGTATTAATATTGAAGGATATCTTTCCTCAGGAACTGAGATGTCCAAATAACACTCTAATGTATTTTTTTCTCTTTAAATTAGGAAATAAATCCCAACAGGTAACATTTTTTCTATTTTACTGACATTTTTAATATTACTATTTCACATGTTCTGCATTGTAAATAATTTTTCTGTTTGTTTTCACACAGCAGAAATATTAGGATATGAACATATTCAGAAGATCTCTGTTTGACAGTAGTTTTTTTCTAAGTCTTGTGAATCTTGGGCATTTTGGGCTGCTGCATAATGCTGTCTGGGCATGTCCTTCAACAGCTGTGCTCCACAGACATTTCTGTCCCCAGAGGCAGAAAATTATCTGAAAATGAGCTACTAATACTGTTGAAAACAACAGCAGACAGTAAGACCAGATTGATTTAAAACACCAGGAAACTCACCAAAAGCTCATGAAAGAGGATATTGAACAGAAAAGAGTCAGTGTACCAAAGAAAGCCAGGCCATTCAAGTAAGAGAAATAAGCTTCCCTGTATTATACCTTCAAATAAACACATAAGGTTGCAAAATCAACCTGTGTTGATTATCACTGTGTGATAAAAAAATAGAAAGCTTTGTCATGACTCAGCCTTCAAGGGCATCTCCAGATACAACTGCTCCTGATTACCTTGGAATGCCACTACCTTGGCACTTCCTCATTTATAGCTGGATTTGGAATTTCCCTGGGTGATCAAGGCAGCTTTTTCATACACTCTTATTGCCACACAGCCTGAGCAGCTGATGCAGTGCCCTAGTGCCAGTGGCTTCTAAGGTGTCAGGTAAACCACAAATTAGGCAATAACACCTTTTAAAAATCATTTGTCATAGTAACAATTACACACAATTTGTCAAAAGTATTATAATTGGTAAAAAAAAAAAGCCTTCCCACAGCTTTCAACCAAAAATACATACAGGAAAAAAGCCATTTATTGCTTTCTCTGCAATACATAATACATTTTTAGAATGTTTGAGAATTGAAGCCATTCTACTCCCAATGGAAAAGAGGTACATTACTAAAGCTGCACACAATGGGTTCAGATTTAAATGAGACTTGGCCAGTGTTCAAAAGAAAAAAAGCCTTCATAATCCATGGTTACTCTATGCAGCATACTGTAGGGTGTTTCAAATAAAAGAGAGTGATGCCAAGGTCACAGAATGCAGCTGATATGAACAACCAAAAATAGATACCAAGCTCTACATCCTCCCACATAATTAAAATAGGAAAATTAAACTCAACATAAGCAGGCTGAAGCTAGACAACCACATTATTCTACTTTAGCATTAAATCACTGCCATCAACACGAAAGAAAAGCAGCAGTCCAGTGAGTGAAGCTGTTGCAAAAGTACTACAAATAATTTATATAAAAGTACAATGAATTAATAAAAATAACCAGCTGGTGAATTTCTCTCTTCAAATTCACTTACCACAGCTTTTTGGTTTTTTTAATTGTGGCATACAAGTTAGAGAGAGTTAGCTAAGAAGGAAAACCCATCAATGAGTTTTATCTTAGTTTTGCAGGAGATAGAGAAGGTTTGCAGGGCTTGAAATGAAACAGAACAACAAATAACCCTGGAAATGTATTCACTGTCATTAGACTGAAGTCAGAACAGAATCAGATGAGAAGTTAAAATGCTACAGTATTTCACCTTTTCACCTTCAGACAGCAGCACATAGCTCTTCATTACACTGTATACAAAAAAGCTGTTAAATCATCTTTGCTTTTTATGAGTTTATGTCTAAGTTTATGCTTTGATTTCAAACTGATTTGAACTTGAAAATAAAGAACTTTTTGTAACCAATCCTGACTAAAACAAACCCCCTCTTTTGCCAAATACTTTAGAATCAACTACAAAGCACACAGATATTTCGCAGACTAATACTTAAAGGTATTAAGGTACTCCCTCTGAATTCTGGCACATCAGTCACCTAAAATCAAGTACAGTCCTAAACTGTAAACGTAAAACTTAAGTTTTTTGCAGTCTCATATGTAACAAAGTTAAACCTTACTTATGCCCTCTTCCTACCTTAACCTGAAAATAATTCAAACATATCTAACAAAGACTTTCCATCCCAAGTCCGCTAAAGAAAGGTGACTTCCATAAGAAGTGATCATCAACTGCCTAGCCAAGCCAAGCAATTTCTAGGATAAGGTGCTGGTGTATGCACTAATGACTTGTTCTTGTTTACCTCTGTAGTAATCAAGGAGTAATATTAGAATATTTTTTATGCTGACATCAAATGGAGAGAGACATTAAGCTAAATTACTACACTCACATATTGTACAGCAAGTTTAATTACATTAAAGCATTACAAGGTGATAAAAGATTGGAAGGCAATACAATTCCACAACCTCTGCAAAACAAGTAGTGCTAGATGCTTCATGACGGCCTAAGTAAATAAAATACCTATTTAATACCAATATATTAACAATATCCTAAAGGTACTTACAACTTCCAAGAAGACATAAAAACAGCCTACAAAGTACCACTCCTTCCCCAACACATACCCAGGCCAAAGCAATTACTAAAAGGATTAATTATACCTCTCTGAGTAAGCTTCCTGCCTTGCATGGTAAAAGTCTTTAGTGACATCTCATCCTTAGCACAGACAAGAGCTACATGATATTAGCTGCACTTTCAGAAGAAGAGATCCTAAAGTCTAAAGAAGATACTGAGATGTTTTCATTAGAATATTACAAACAGAACAAGGGAGAGTGAGAAAACCACCTTCATGAAAATTGTGCCATGCCCTGAGTGGTTAGTCTGTGGAAAGGGCTGCAGAGATGTCACCATCTCATCCAGCAAACCGGGGGCTCTCAGAAAACAACTAACAGGTATCACAGACTTTACTGTCTAAGCAAGCATGGTTTAGGCCAGTAACAATATGGAAAACAAACATCCTGAGGCCAAGAAAAAAAATCCTAATTTTTTTCCTGCTCATTCAGGATCATCTCAGGCAAGTTCACCTGAAACCAAGCTCACCCAAAGTACTCTGTACAGTCCCTAAGCCCCTTTTCGCTTTAGAAAACAAAGCAAATGTTAAACCTTCATTTAAAAACACGCAGCTTGGTTTACTAAATATTCATTATAAAGCCATTTACAACATAAATTATAAAGAATTTAAAAGCTTTATTTCTTTTCAAAAATAGTAGCTTTAGCAACTTGTTTGTAACTTCTTCAGAGACAGTGTATATAAAACTCAAGTACACATTTGCCTGGCAACCTAAAAATGTTTCCTTGTGCATATGGGGATTAAATTAAAATGTTTCACTGATTCTGCTCTCCCATCCTCCCCAGGAAAAGGATGTTAATCTATGCCAAAACATCCACAATACACAAAACCTGGCTCTATATCCTGACTGAATCAGGCTGTAGATTTGTAAAATTACCCCCACATCAAGAAAAAAATATACTCATTAGTGGGTATTTTGAGCAGACGTGACTAATAGCAAATAAAGTCTTTCCTCAGAAGCATCTTCCAGGAGGAGTTTAATTAATTGTTTTTCAAAAATAATCTCCATTTTAGAAAGACAACAGCTTTGCTAAAAGCTTCCATTTATTCACCTCTAAGAAACTAATCTGCCTGCCACTGCTGGCAGATGGGAAAGTATGATTTTATGGAAACAGGCCCAAAAAAACCCCAGGCTTTAAGGAGAGATTAAAAGATTTTAACTTAATGCAGCAAGTAAAGAACAATGCAGTGCAGATAAGACAGATGTGTGCTTAAACATGAATTACATGAATTATACATATGTTAATATTACATGAATATATAAAAATTATAAAAACTAAGGTACACTTAGGATTATTTCAAGGAACACTAGTAAGGAAATAATGTATTGGACATATTTCTAAGCTCAGTGATGAAGTTTCAAGAGCTTGGAACTCATCATGAATACAGGTTAACTGACTCTTCTGTCATCATCTTAATCTACATAATTGAATACAATCGCATTACCATAAATCCCAATTAGATAAAAAAATATACTGCCTACATAGGACCAACCATGTAATTTGTTTGTAAAAAGCCCCAACCTACTTCCATCTCTCTCTTTATTTTAAAGGAATTATACTTCACTTCTGCCTAAATGTTATCCAAGAATATCAACTGGCCTGGTGGTTTCTTGTGCCATTTGACAACTGCAGAAAACCCAAGTGCTCAACTTATGTCTGTTTAACTACAGGCAATGTAACACAGGCAAGATCACCTGCCAAAGGCCACTTAAGCTTTCTACAAACCAGCTGGGGGACTTGGACACCTAATTCAGGAGAGTTGCTTCTTTAGCTGGCTTAACACTTGGGTTGGGTACCCATTTCAGGCTGATGAATCTGTTGGTTCAGATTTACTTTTGGCTTCTGTAAAGCTAGGCATTTTAAGAGCTAGAGAAGATTTTCCTCTGCTGAATGAAAGGAGAGATCAATTCTTCTTCTCAATAATAACAACATTTGGTTGCCATACTCTAGTCAAAAGCAGTACTTGTCTGAGATTTTACTAGAATAAATGGGTATGTTTCATTATGGTCATATATCCAAAAAGGAGGGTTCAGTCATTATTTGAGGCTATTTGAAGTTTGTTTTGCTACTGTCACCTAGCAGAATTAAAACACAAGTAGATCTAACATATCTGACTAGTAAACGTGTCTACTCACAGATAATAGTTGCAAGGTTGGTATATTTAAACAGACTTCACAAAGATATTGTAGCTTATATTTAGAGCAAAATATAAGACTTCTATTTAGGTATCCTTCTATATATGTATACTTCTCTTTATAAACACACATATTAATCTTAAGTTTTTATGGTATCAGTAGCTTTATTCTACTTTTTATTCATCTTTCAGCCTAAAATAGTATGGGATCAAAGTTAACTACCTGCGGGTCCGTGGAGGCTTTGGTGGAGGAGAATCCTGTTTCTCAGCATCTGAAGAACTGACAGCATTTTCTGTATTATTTTCATCCTGATTAAAAGAAAAAAGGGTATTTTTAGTCATGGCTGTAAAGCTGACACATACAATATTTGAACTGTGAGGTCCAAAGATCTGTAATGACACTTGGCAGTAATATATAACAATATAACCTATTTTTGGCTATCATATAGAGATCACTCTGAAAACTCTCTTCTAAATGTACAAAATTATTTTTCACCTTGTGTATCCAACTTCATATTTTTCTGACTGAAGATTTTGGTCTGCTTGCCATTGAACAATTCACTAGAGAAAATACTCAAAAGCTGATCTTGCTTTAGCAGGGAGCAAGCTCTCGTACACTCTCCCAGTTATTCACTTAGAATAATTAAATGAATAATTGGATAATAAAGCATTTATTTCCCAGTCAGTCTAATTATTTTCACTTGTACAATCACTCCAATGAAGACAAGAATAATCTACACAGTGTTTAAGAAAATGAGAAAGATCTTACCCACTTGTCTCCTAATGCATTGATCTGAAACACTTTTGAATAATCTCCCTTTTGCGTACAAGAAAGTTTAATTTACTCAAAGCATGAAGATTTTAATTTCCCTTTAGGACCATAAATATAAAAGATATTTTATATATGCATGTGTTTATAAATCCATACACACATGTAAGATACTGTTGTGTGTTAACCCTCGCAGGCAGCAAAGCCCCACAGAGCCACTCTCACTCTCATTTCTCCAGTCAACCCCTGGAGGGGAAACAGGAACAGCAGGAAAATTTGTCAGTCAAGACAAAATCGTTTAGCAGGCAAAGGAGAAGTGGGAGAAGATAAAAAGAAATCAAACAAGCAATGCAAAAGTAATCACTCATAACCTTCCACAGGTGGGCCTTTGCCAGTTCCTGACTGTGCAAACATTGTTCAGCAACAGCTGCAGCATTAGCTACAAACAACCATCAGCACTGTTTTCACCACAGATCTAAAACACAGCACCCCAAGAGTGGCTATAAACACTATTTAACTACAACCCAGCCCCTAAGCAAAAATAAGGAAAAAACCATATATGATTAAAAATCAAAACAGAACATGCAACAGTCTAAAGCTGACATACCATTTCCAAACACATGCCACAGCCAAAGACCCAACAAAATCAAGGAGGACCTTAGTGTTATCTTAACTTTAATGTTTATTTTACCTAAAGGCTGTTCTCACAGGAGTTCTCTTTTGAAAAGCAATCTTTAAAAGGAACAACAAGTATCCTAAATCGGTGTAATACATTTCAAAGCTCAATACCATGTTCAGGCAATAGGGTCTGCTATCTGCCAGCCTACCTCCTGAGACTGGTGATAGGGTCTGATCTCCTCCAGTCTTACAGAAAAAAGGGAATTCCCTGTTAAATTTCTGCTTCAGATGTGATAGCTGCATTTGAATTCAGTGAGCAATTTTTGCTTTGGAAGATAAACTACAAGTTGCCTCAACAGTTAACTAACTTCACTACAATTTAGATTAACTAGTTATATGTTTTTAATTTCCATTCCTCGTCTTAAAAGTTACCATACCACTGTTGGCTACTGTGAAGAGTTATCAAATTCTATTCCTCAGTGCACTAAGTAGAGCTTCACCTGTGAAGAAAAAAATTAACTATTTTGATCTTTCTTACTGTTTTTCCCTGCTGCCCCCATTAACTTGCTGTCAAATATAATATTGCACAAGTACTCCAGCAGAAATACCCTATTGTTCCTTAATGAATGGATGGTGCTAGCCCTTTCAGGGAAATTGCACAGGGAGTTCATTGTCCTGGTGACCACTAGCTGTAACTATCAGGGTTTTTTTGGAGTAAGATTCAATTAGCAGATAAAAGCCACTCACATTTAAATGAACACCACTGAAGCTCCCACAGCAGTCAATCAAGGTTGTTTGGTTTCATAGAATCACAGAACAGTTTCTGTAGGAAGGGACCTTCAAAAGCCATTTAATCCACACCTTCCTGCAATGAGCAGGGACATCTTTAAAAAGATCAAGTTACTCACAGCCCTGTCCAAGCTGGCCTTGGCTGTTGTCAGGAATGCCAGGATGGGGCAGCTACAGCATCCCTGGGCAACCTGTTCCAGTTTTTTATCACCCTCATCATAAAACATTTCTTCTTTGAATCTAGTCTGAATGTGCTGTCTGAATTTAAAACCATTATGCTTTGTCCTTCTGCAACAGGCCCTGCTAAAAGATCTGTCCCCATCTTTTTTATGAGCCCCCTAGAAGTACTGCAAGGCCACAATAATGTCTCCCTGGAGCCTTCTTTTCTCCAGGCTGAACAACCACAACTCTCTCAATCTGTCTTCTAAGGAGACCTGTTCATCCCCTCTGTTCATCTTTGTGTCCCTCCTCTGGACTCACTCCAACAGGTCCTTCCTGTGCTGGGGACCCCAATGCTGGAGGCAGTACCCAAGGTGGGGTCTCACAGGCATGGAGCAGTGGGGCAGATTCACCTCCCTTCACCTGCTTCCCATGCTGCTTTGGATACAACTAATGACTGGGGAAAAATATGAATGTGCATTGTTTTGGGTTTTTTTAATTAGTATGTCTACAGTGGTTTGCATCCAGATTTGGGGTCCCCAGCACTGGAAACATTACCTTAGGGCGTGAACATCCAACACCTCTACCAGCTTCTCTCAAAAATGTAAAAAACACAATTTCCTACTTTTTGACATCAAGTAATGAGTGACCATACAGATCATTTTGCCTTTAACAAATATGGGCATTAATTTTATTGCCTCATTCAGGCAGAGGACCATGCTGAAGCTTGGTGCCAAAGATGCTGAGGCTCCCAGTATTCAACAGTAAACTCTGTTTCCTGCTCAATGGTTGTGTCATGTTCCTCCCCACTTCCCCCAGTTGTGCAATGCAAACTCTGAATCTCTCCCTTATGTATTTGTTACTATGGACAGCACTAAATGCATTGGTATTGTACTAAAAAGGCTCCCCTTACTCATAAGTACTAACAACCAAAGCTAGAAATTATTGCAAGCTAAATAACTGCATCCTGAGAACAGAGTGGCCTTGCTTCAGCACTGCAGCCCATCCCAGTTTCACACGGCAGAAAGATACTAGAGAGACTCCACAAGAGTTCCTCCCCGTCACCACCAACCTCTCCATCGTACAAGAGATCAGAAAAGTCTCCCAGTTCAGCTCCACTAGCACAAAAGTTTTCAGGAACACATTTCTTACTTATGCACTCAGTTTTCTAAAGGGTATTGGCAAGGGAAAGGGTGTGCCTGTTGGCTCTAGACTAACTTGTCCAGAAAACAAACCAGCAGCTGCATCCCTGTCCTTCTATGTTTGTAAAGTGAAGTGTTTGTGAACAGAATGTTTCCTGAGATATGCTTTTCTCACAGGCAGAAGAAAAAGCTTATTAAAGAAGCTAACATACGTTAAAGCTTTTTAAACCTCCACGTATACAGTAAGAAGCTGTTTCTAGTTGAGATAGGCAGAAGTAGCTGAAAGGGCACTGCCATTTTTGTTACTGGTAGCAAAATGTATGTATAAGCCTTACAAAAATGTATATAAACTCAAATGTCCAAGGCACACACACAACCACAGAGTTTACAAAAATAATTCCTTGAAACAAAAAACTCCAATTTAACCCCCAAACAAACAAAACCCAACAGGCAAACCTGCACATACAAAATGGTACTTTTAAATTTAACACCAGAAAAGCCAGTGGTTACCCCAGTTTTGTACACAGGGAAGGCTTCAGGCAGGGAGGTGTTCAAAAGTTTCACTTGTGCATCCGGTTAAACTCCAGATCCAGTCTCTGTTTTAGTTACATTGAATGAGGAGCAAGAATGATTACAGGAATTACTGTCACCAAAAAAGAGGTACTTTGCTACTTTCCTTAATTAGCTCAATGGATTGAAGTTTCTGCGAAGGCTTTGTTTACTTTTAGAGAAGTCATTCCCTGTCACTTGTTCTCAGTTCTATGCTACAAGAAATAGGGAATAACCAGTATTTTAAGTATTTATCACCCTTGAGTGACACCAACTCGGAGATTTCCCTGTCATATCTATCAACCTAAGCAAATAGGCAAACATGCAGAAAAGCTAACACGGAGTGGAAATGAGGAAACTCAGCTCTGAAAGTGAATATAGGGTATCTCACTGGGATGACTGCATCTGTTGAGAAGAGCAGATGGTGGTATTAAGAAAAAGCCTTCCACAGCCTTCCTAAGCACAGCTTATCGACATCAGTCAACACTCCCCTGCTTCTCTAGACAGATGTTGCATTCTCAGCAGAGCACAATTTTTAAAAGTATCAGCTTAGACAAACCAGGACAACATACATAGCACACAGGGGTTATCATACAGAATAATGTTTTAAAAATGGATTAACAAATGTGCAATTCATTAAGTGCTCAGTGTAGCACCCTTTCTCACAGAAGACAACTATCCTACTGTCTCAATGCATCGTCTTCTCACTGCAACGTGGGTAAAGAAAAGAACAGGGCCTTTCCCCAACCTGTGTGTCTATATGCATCAAATGCTCAACAGTTCAAGAGTTCCCTTGGAGCTGTTCCCCTGAAGGAGCAGCTACTGAGATCAAGTGAAACTGCTCATAGTTAGGAATTTCTAGGTATTCTGTTAAATTGCAGGTATATAGACGAGTGCATACCTATCTTTGAGAGACTACATTAACAAATGACAAGACCATAGACTCAAATACTTTGTGTAGTCTGCCCCATGTCTACTAAAATGCAGAGTAACTTGTGTTCCTGTAGTAATGCAGAGAAACAAGGAATTCTCATGGCAGATGCAGTGTCTGCAGCCAGCTTGCTAAGGTAACCCAAACTGAGCTATCACCTCCCAAGGGGAGTCTTTCCCCCACCTGCTTCCACCACTGGCTCAAGCACCAAACAGCGCTGCCACTAACTTCAAGCAAATAGAGGCTCATACTATTTGAGATTTCACATACACTGCCTACAGTTCAAAACCTTTTCCCCAGGAATTGCAATGTATTATTTTCTTTTGGAATTCACTGTGGAAATATTTAATGTGATTCAGAAGCTTTCTGTACTGGTAAAATATTGGCAAATTTACTGCAAAGACTCCTCCAGAAGTAATCTCATGTTTTCCCTTAAAAGGAATTGAGGCATTCCTTTTGCCCTTTTCATAAAGCAGCATGGGAATCACTGAGCATCAGTAGATAAAAAGAGAAATACTTCAGATTGAAATGATACACTCAAGTGACTCAGATTAAATAAAACATTCCAACAGAGGCAACAAGATCAATGTCTCTGAAGAAATACAAGATTTTTTAGAAGGCTGCAATGACAAAAAATATCCTTCCAAGCTGCCAAACAGCAAAGAGAATATGAACAGCACAGTCTTTTCACTTACAGTTTCTAAACCATTAATGTTTCAAATAACATTTTTCTTATACCTGCTTATTCCTCCATGACCTCTACAAGTGCAGTCAACCACAGCAACAGAACTCTGTCGCTTTTACAGCACGAAATGCAAGAGACACCGAGAGTACGAGCACTGCCACATTTTGGAGAAAGTGTATTAACACAAGCTTCTACTCATGGATAAGGGCAAATCAAGGACTTGCAATACTGTTACATGCTTGGTACTGTCAAGAGAAAAAATTCAACCAGAAACATTTCTGAATTGAGACTGAGCTTGGTTGTTTGTCTTTGAACCAATTTTCTTTTTCTGACTTCCAAACAGAACATCCAACTTGATGAAATTCCATATGATTCAGACTTTCCAAGACAGCTACAGTTCAATTCAGCTCATGAAGAACCTTCTCAAATAACTCATAAAATATTTTACTGATACAAATCTGACTGATACCTTATCAGATGACCAAGGCTAATGATCTCACATATATTTCAAAGCTTCCAAACACAACACCGAGTGTAATATTTTCACAGCAGTACTAACAAAGCCAATGATGGTGAGAAGCTCAGCTATTGATTTGAAATACATGACAATATGATCAAGAATTTCAGTGGGAAGGGTTTCAGTCCAAGACTCTGTTCCAATTTAATTGTTTGGTGACTTGAAAGTACTACTAAGTGGGGGAAGAGAATAGTTCTGATTATCAAATTTAGCATCTCAATTCTTTTCTTATCACAAAAAAAAAAGAAAAAAGACTCCTGACCAGCAATTCTTCACCCTGAAATTTGGCTGCTGTGGGATACTGTTGAAAGTACTGATATCTGAGCAGAGCTTTCCTTATTTAATTTCATTTGAATACTTAGTGTTATGTTAAACATTTGTAGTTCTACACGTTCACAATAGGTATAACTACACGGTAAGACTGTACATTTCCTACATTAAAGCACATCATGTATTTTGGATCTATCAAATTCTAATGGAAATTCTAACCCCATCCTAAGTCTCTTTTCAAACCCTGCATGCCTTGCTGCTGACTTTTTACAGTATTGTTTCCAGCAGGGCAAAGCTGGCAAGTTCCCAGGAACACACGTTTGGGATTGTGTCTGAGCTACTTCCCCATGAATGCTGCCCCTCACTGCCAATCAGATTAACCTTTTACTGGGATGTTACTGGCAAGCCCTGCTTACAGAGCCTCTGGAACTCAACCCATTTCAAACACTGCTTGAAATGAGAACAGCAAGGGGAAAACAAAACCATGAAACCTACCCTGCGGAGCACTTCAGCTCTTCACAGTATAAACAAAATAGAATAATTGACACATTTCCTCTTCAGCCCAGTAGCATCTCCTATTTAACTAATAGTATTATATCCAAAGTAGGCACATGAATTTTATTTGGAATTTTTTCCACTGGACATAATTAAAACCATTCACATATTGAAGATTTCATACTTGCTATAGTATCTGCAGGCAGAGTAACATACATGAAGGAGCCTTAGAATACTACATCGTATTTAATAAAGTTACTAGAAAACTTCCTACCTCAGAATTAGTTTTTTAACCAGGATACATCCCAGAATGATTGGGGTTTTTTTTAAAGAAAGCAAACTAGAAAATTTCTGGGGGAAATCAGATATTATATACAACAGATGCTACATAACACACCTGGAGATAAAAAAGGAGCTTTGTCAGAATATCGAAATGATGTCTCAAGTGATCTTCAAGGTTTTGAGAATCAGGTTAAAACCACAAGAAAATATTTAACTGGATATGTGAAGTTTCCCTTATAAATTCTGAAGAGAAGCTAAGCCTATACCAGTTAATTCATTGAAAGCAAAATTTCCAACAAATGAACAGTAGCCAATTTAAGTACCAAACTTTTAGATACAGAAATTCTTGACCTATGAGACTTTCTTCCCCTCAACCTTTCTGCAGAATTATTCAAGTAGCAGTAGGAAGAAACATCATTTCCTAATACAAAAAAGACTATGCCTAGTCAGACAAAGATTTATTTTGCCTCTCTTCCGAAAGGGAACTTCCAGGGAAGAATAAGATCAGAGCAGGCATACAGGGATCCTTTCCTAGAACATTTTCCAACAGACTGCAACTCTGGAATTTCATAGGTCAGAGGTTAGAAACTCATGGAAGAAGATTCCAAGATGGTGAGATATTCACTCCAAAGTTACGGGCTTTCAACTGCAAGGAGCTCTGCAGTTTCATGTTGCATTTTTAATACAAATGTCACTTTTTTATTAAGTCTCTCATGTCTCACTGGCATCCCTTAAAAAAAGTTCAGAGTAATCAGCTTTCTGTTGTTACTCAGCCTCTGTTGTATCTAACCTCAGCCTTTTTTCTCCACCTCAGCCTGGCTTTTCTTTAGATTGAGCCTTCCAGCACCTTTGATCCTTGTCCAGTTGTTTAATGTTCAAATTCTGTAACATGTTTTTGTGATAAGCAGACTTGACATGCAGTCAGAAGTCAAACTGCAAGGTATCCACACCAGGACATTACATTCTCACTCTTACCAGTTTCCAAGTAACAGCTAAAATTCAATTTCCTTTACAACTGGTTGATCATAAACCGAGATCATATCCAAGTAAAACTCAAAACTCACATTCCATCACTTTTCAGAGCTAGGATTTATCCCTCTCTCACCCCCGTATACATTACCTATCCATTTTCTATTTGGTCTTGTTTTACTAGTCAGCAAATCTCTCAAGCTGTGCTAAAGACAGCACTTGCCTTTGTTACAGAGTACCACCACGTATTGTGCCACAGCTTTACTCATCTTCTGGAACAGCAAGTCATTTAGTATATATAGTATTAGGAATAAGTAATGAAGAGACATTTTTGATTCTATGTAAGAGCAGAGCCACAGGTCAGATTTAAGTCAAATAACCAGAAGATACAGTAGACTGATCTACCTATTATTTTATGATCAAAACTCAAGTAGTTGGAAATCACTTCTGTACAAAGCTAATCAATCTGCATATTCCAAACCCTGCCATGCTCATTTCTCAGGAAAAAAAATATCACACATCAGCTTAATCAAACTGGTAACAAATAAAACCAGCCAGCCCTACCCATACTGCATTTAGTTAACAGACTTCTTGCCAGGACTGAAGACCTCGTAAGTACTGCATGAACTGATAAATTCTTAGGAGTTAGCAGAAGGGTGGATGCATTTAATCCAAGAATTGAAAACATTCCAGGCTTTCTAGAAAGCACAGTAGAAGACAGCTAAATCCCTAAAATAAATGGGATGCTTATTAATAAAAGTACATTTAAAGAGTCCTGAAGATACCACTCATACTCCCTCTACAGAGCTATGGAATCTACACCAATTAGGGACAGAAAATCACTGAATAAACAAAATGCAGTCCAGGGACAAAGGGTGGTACGGAGTTCTGGACTGTGGGAGAGAAAAAATATACTAATTCAAAAAGCTATTTTTCACACAGTGCCCAGCAAGAGCCAAGAAAACATATCTAAACATAAAAAAGAGAATAAACCTATAGGGGACATGAAATTTAAAGGGGAAGGATAGAAAGACAGAAAAATCCTCAAATACTGTGAATACCAACAAAGAGCATTTTTTCCACTTCCTTCTCCTTTGTTAAAAGGGTAGAGCATAAAGCTCCCTGACGAAAGCATTTTAAACTAATATTTCTCTCCCCTAATCTATTTCAATGCAAGCAGTACTTTAAAAAACATGAGAACTTAATAAGATCACACCATTGAACACTCTAAAAACAACTTCACAGGAGAATTTTCATCAGAAGCTACAGCTACATATGGGAAAGACACCTACCACTCCATCTGCAATCTTCCAGTCTGCACAACTTTCATATTTTTGCAGTTGCTTTTCAAACAGTTGTGCTATGGCTCGATGGACAAGTTCATACTGCTCCTATAATAAGGTACCAGATAAAAATTATTGCACAAGATCTTTTTAAAGAATAGTGATATATTATCATATTCATTATAAAACAAACTATACCTTTGTTTGCACTGCAGAATGCCTCTGTGTCCTCATTTCTTGTATTAAATTAAACACATTGAATTCTTCAGGTATTTTCTGAAATACAGAAGCAAGTTAATTGCAATGGAATTACTGTCAAAACAACAATAAAGAAGAGGTTAAACATCAAAAAAGCGTAACTTGTATAGGTAAAGCTAATCCGTTCTCTCCACACTGCAACTATTTAATTTTTCTTTCAAAGCATCTCCAAACTGACATTTGATTTAGACCAGATGAGAGCATTTCAAGCATTTTTGAAATTAAATATCCAATGTCATTAATATGATACTGCAATGTTAAACATGCTTCATAATCTAAAAATCCCAGAATGAAGTTATCCCTTTATATTTGAACTGCACAATAAATCAGAGAGACTGAGAAAGTTGAATTCAAAAATCAATTTATATTGAAATCTATTTTTTTAAATTAGAATTTTATAGTGACCTTTTTAGATAAAAACTTGCTGTCAAAGGAAAGTAAATTTATACTAAAGCACGAGTGCAATGAAACTAAACATCCAATCTGTCAAGAGAGTTCCAGACTGTCTTAAACATTTCACTGTTTTTGAACACTTCAAAGCTCAATCAATCACTGTTATGAAATTACAGAATAGCATAAAACTTCTTTTAGGATTCCTTACCCCAGCTTTAAGCAAATTCCATGTATAATCTATGGCACAGATGGCTCCTGTTCTTCCACACCCTGCACTATGGACACAAACAGATAGGTGTTAGATATTATTTAAATTTGATAAAAAGCACTGTAAGCCTTATATTTCAAAAGTCCATGTTAAAAAAAATTATCCAAGTCCCTCAACTATAATTTTAATTTCACTCAGCCTGACACTACAGTGTCTTAAAAATAAAATTAGCAGTGCAAAATGCAGCATTGAATCTTTTAATGTAACTTTTCACAGCCATTTGGAACTGCAGTCATGAAAGATGATTCAGCACTGACAATTTTATTGCCTCTTCCTTTTGTCACACTATTCCCAGCTACTACTGCTTCATCAGGTGTGGTCTTCTCCAAGTTTAATGACAAATGATGTAAAATGGCAGAACAGGATACATTTCAAAGACTTGCCACATTTTTCTGATTTAGTATCACATCTGTATTTTCTGCTTTTTAGCTAAAAATATAAATCTGAAAGTTTAAGAATGACAGCAAACTATTTTATTTATTTTTCCTAATTGTATAAATTCCTCTGTTTTACACATGCAGTTATAATTCATGCATATTTATTACATTATAATTACACTATTATAAAGAATCAACATTCAGAATTATATTGACATTCAAAAAGAACAGGACAAAGTGAATAGATTTCAGTGCTAAGTCAGTTTATGTTTTTAGACCTCACTTAAGAGTGACAACTCAAAAAAAGAATGCAGCCCTTGAAGAGAATAACTAAGCTCTAAAGACTTAACTCCCATAATTTAACATGTCCCAGCTTAGAAATCTGAATTCAATTTTTCCTGACATAACACATGAACTTTTGTTGCTTTAAAAAGCATTAAAAACAATAGGCAAGATTTCCAGATAAATTATCAGAAAGTGTCAATGCAGCAAAATATTTTCATAGCAGTTCAGTCCCAACAGTTCTGATAGCCATATTTCAGGTCAAGGATGAAACTGTTATTTAGAAGTAAAGACTTCCCAACTGGAAACTACAACCTGCTCATTAAAGATCTTTTTTGTCATATTAGAACACAGACAGAGCTCTTAATGATGCAAGTGTTATGTGGTCTCTCCTATTGAGACAGGAGCCTTTACTCCCAAGCTGATTTGCAGTGATCTTCCAAGTCTGTTTTGTCTTCACAAGGATTTACGTCTTAAGAACCTCACAACAGGTCCCTTTTCAAAGGCTCATTCTTTTCTGATTGATATTCTGTCTTAAACTGAAGTAAAAGCAAAATTTCCCTGTGGCATCAGTTTTAAGAAAATAAAGCCTGTATGATTTTGAATTTTGTCAGGAGAGTTTTTCAACTAAAATAGGTAACTCAATTTGGACTCAAAACCAAAACTACTGCATCCCATAACAAAAGTCTAGACCTCAAAAAATGAAAATGTTTAAAAATGAAAAGATAAATACATTTGATACCTGCAGTGTATGCAAATAGGAACATCTTCATGTTCCTGGTATTCTCTCATCAAGCTGATCATGTCCAGAATCGAATCAAAAGACGAAGGGACATCGTGGTCAGGCCAGTTAACATAATGAAATTGATAGACACTACGAGTCTCCTAAGGGAGAGCAGGGAGAAAGCTGTTCATAACACATATTTGAGTTTATGCCAAATAAGTAGTTCTATGAACCTTTGCTTTGACAAGCAAAGTCATTTACTGGATTAAAAAGCCCTACAGTTTATTCCACTTGAAAAAGTAGAAGAGAAATTCTGAAATCGTATTTGAAGTGCTGCTAATGCATAGGAAGATGCCCTATGGGACAGTTCAGAAGCCCCTCTCTATTACATGGGTAAAGGACCAACAATGCTGCACTGGATGCAAAGGTTCTATGTCCTTACAGCTGTAACTTGGAAATGGAGAAAGAATGTTTAATGTGGTCTTTCTTTTTCTATTTCTACTTCAGTAACTTAACACTAAGGAAAAAAATGGGGGCAAAGGTGTTGTTGTGTCACATTACAAAATAGTGTGTGCACATGTGCACAGGCTCACAGAGGGAAATTAAGAAAACAATAGAAATAATCGAGACCATATCTAAATATGGATCACACCTGCAACAATAACAGGTACACTTTTATTCTAGTAGCAGGAGCTGCAATAGTATTAAAGACAAGGTAAGAAGCAGGCTTTAGAACAGCTTACATACTGAGCTACCTGAATGCCTGAAAATCCTCCCTTGAAAAATCTAGATGATTAAGTAAAACCAAGGTCATGAGTAAAAAGGAAGAGTTATAGCTATCTATTAAGCGCAACTAGTAAATTTCACTTAACTACTTTTAAAAAGACTATTGATTTTTCACATAAGCAGAATGATCAGGGGAAAAAAAGGATTTGTTTTTTATATGAAAAACAAAAATTTGAAAGAACCTTTATAGTCCTTTTTCTCTGCTGCCACTTATACACTAAACAACCAAAGTTCTTCCTTGAAAATAATCAAGTTTCATTCGAACTGGTTTTCCTTCTAGAAACTAAAATAACTTTGTAGATTTATGGAAATTTTAAATCCTTTTGCATAGCTTCTTTTTTTATGATAATCCACTGCAAATGCTACAGAAGTGACAAAACATAATTATTCTGGAAAACCTGAAAGCAAACTTAAAAGGATATTACTTTATACCACAAATACACTTTTCCTCCCCAGTGCAAGGCTATGCTTAGAATTCTTCAAAGAAAGATGAAAAGTCTGCAGTTAATTTTACAGGAATCCTCAAGCAAATCTGCTACATAAATCTGAAGAAAACACACTTTATCAGATGCACATATCAAATATCAACACGTCTTGTTAACTGTTTCAGCTAAATTGCTCCTCACAGGAACAAACTTGTTTCCTGATCAAAAGCTCAGCACAAACTGTAGCTTTTTGTTGCTGCTCAGTTTTTAAGCAGTACACAGGCTTCTAACTGGGACAGAACTCCCCAAAGTCAATAGCCAAACATCATTTGCATGTATAGTATAGGCAAGCAAAGTCTCCATCAGCTACAGCCTCTGGTGTAACTAGTTCATACAATATTTGGGTATTAAAAGGAAGGCAGGTTCTGCTTTGGGCTTTTTGCCATCCAGTTCTGTTTTGAAGTGCACCATTTCAAACAATGTCACAAACCCTGATTACTGAACAGAATTTCTGTTATCTAAACTGTCTCACAGCCCAGTCAGTTATGAGCACTAACACAAACAAACTGGTTAAGTTCATGCATTCCTAGCAAATACTGCAGACAAAAACTATTCCCCAAAATCACTCCCCTCAGGATTAAGTAGTTTTCGTAACTGCTGCGGTATCCATTGTTGAAATGGAACAAAGCTTTGATAAAGAAAACATAACCACAAATGAGACTAACCTGTAATAAATAATTTATTAATGCTGATTGACAAGTAAAATGACAGGTATTCTGTAAAACAGACTATCATCCTTTGTGTTTTTACAGGAGGGCTCTACAGTTTTTATTTACTGGTAGCTGCTTTCCAGTCAAATGAAGTCTGACATTTGACATCTGACATTTCACTTTAAGTTTATAAGAAAAGCTTAAGCCATTTGGGTAAACAAGAACATAGATAAAAGGCAGAGTTTCACTATTTCTCCTTTATATACTAAGATTTTATCACATCCAAACTTTATCGTTTACATCCATAATCAGCACCTAAAAAGTTATTTTCTTGAGTTTCTGACATGGTATCATTTTGGAGACTTTTGAGCAACCATTGAAGGTGAGACCAGAAGTGACTGTGTACTTACATTTTGAAATTCAAGTAATAATGTTCTAATGAAATAATCTGTTCTTTCTTGCTCAGCTTCCTAAACATGAGAAAACAATAATGCATTGGAAAAAATATTAAAAATCAATATGCAACATACAGGACATAACTAAAACCTCAAACTTTAAACTCAGGGGTTTTTTTTAATTTATTGGTTTTGTATTTATGATTTCCTCAAGAGAGGGGCAATCAAAACACTTATTAACACACCAGCAAGTTAGCTGCTGCACAGGATGTGCAAAACAGGCTACTTTTACTTAAAAGTGTGAGTTTTGAAATTGTCTGTTCCAAAGTCTTCAATAAGCCATATAAGAATATTTCTAAGTACCTCTTTTGCTTTATTTCTCCCTCCATACTTTTAAATTACAGACTGTCTTTCACAGCCATCTCTCTATAATACTTCTGCTGTATAAACTTCAGCGTCTTACCTCTCTAGCCTATGATGTCTCCTTTTATTTTTTCCTTTTCCATTGTTTTCAATTAAGGGTGCATCTAAAAGGATCACTAATTATCTTGGTTGTGGCCAAAAAAACCTAGCTTCTAGCTCACAGAATTTTCAAATCTTCCTTTGGAATATCAGGGAAAGTTTATACTGCAGAAATCAAATAATATTGTTGTACTTTAAATATCAGTAACATCAGAATTTGAAGATGCCTTTAAAAACTTTGCACTACAGCTTCCCACAGAGAATTTAGGAAACTGAATATATGTTTTAATGTGTTTCCGTCTCCTCCTAGGAATTTACCATTTCCCATCAACAACTGCAACACTGCAGGTTTTAAAGCAATGGAGCCCACATACACCAGAGTACCCAAAGGTAATGAATTCTCAGCTGTAGCTAAGTCAGTTACAACAAAGACACAAAGCCCTTTCACCAGCATCCCAAGGAACAGAGTAAAAAGCAGCCAAATTTGAATCAACTTACCCTAGGAAGAGGTTACTCAGAATCTTTATAGACTAAAATTTGCATGTATTTTCCTGACAAGATGAATCAAAATGTACTTCCTTCTTGTTAGACTATTTCGAAGTATTATTAATAGCTGAATAAAGAGGCATGTAAACTTTCTGAACACCTTATAACATGCCATGCTAATTAACTTAATAAAAATAACCTGTTCCAGTGTCACTTTCAGTTCACTCAGAACGCACAAGTCATAACAGATAAAACAACTGCACAAGATTTTGACTTTTTATGGTACAGACATTCATGCAGCATATAAAGCACAAGAAATAATCCATAAAAAGATACAAGAGCAAGGGACACAGGTTCCCTTCTTTGAAGAATAAAACAATCATGGAGGATTTTAAAAACCACACAGCTTAGATGTGCACATTTCTTTGAGAGTCCTTGTATAAAATTTAGTGCTGAACAACTAAAAAGCCCACTTCCGACAGTTAATTGAATATTTAAGTTACAAACCCACTAAATACTTGAAAACTAATTTATAGAGCTTTATACTTACACAAGAAACACGAAATGGTCCAAAAGTTACAGCTGGTTCTCCATACAGAGGCCAGTAACGCTCACATTTTTTCTGTTAAAGTAAAGAATCCTAATTTAATTCATGCATGGTACTGAAAGATGATTAACAGAAGCAGAGCAGACAAAATCACAACCCTGAATGCCTTATTCTGGACTACTTTTAAGATAGTAAAATAACTTTTATTTTGTATAACAAGAGAAAAACAAAACCAAGACCTCAACCAACATAAATACAGACAAAAGACACTTTGCAAATTAGGATGTAAACTTCATGTCTGCCTGTACCATATGCATAAGCATCATGCAGAGAGGAGCAATGAAAGCTTAGTTTTTGTGAAAGTTGGGAATTCACAATTCTGAATTTCCTTCTAAGGTCATAAGAATAAAGAAGAGAGATTTTAAAAAAAATGTTTTTGCAGCTGTATAAATTGACAGGAAATTCTGAAGGACTCAGGATTTTCATAGTTGGCCTACATCCCACAAAGAGCAAGACACTTTTTCCACAGTGACATGGCCAGAAACAAACTCTTGGTACAGTTCTGTACACAAACACATATTCCACTGAGATGACACCTAAATAACATGTAACCCTATAAATGGGGCAAAGAAATGCAATCTCATTAACTATATCCTATGTACAGAAATGTAAGGATAAGCATTCTCTCTTCATCTGGCATATTATTATCACAGTTATGGATTTGGCACATGAAGTTTCACAGCTATTGCCCCATATGGGCAAAGCTCATTTATTTTTGTATTTGGGACACATACCCTTCCCATTTCAAATTCTCGACAGGCCATTACAATTATCTGAAAAAAAAAAAAAGATGCTCCAAGTTAGATGATTTTGGATCATGTAATTTAAACCTACACTTCACCCCTTGCTTCTGTCGGCAGATGAAACACTTCTGATACTCTTGAAGTGGTTACTAAGGAAAAGACTAATTATTAATATTTTCTTTCCTGCATACACATGCTCTTCTAATTCTAAAACAGTAACCAAGTTTCATCTACATCACTAATACAACACTTCAAGGCTACTTAATTCAAATTCAATGTAATCCTGTACAAATACCTTATTTATTCAGTCTGACTGTAAAGTCTAAACTTATAAAAATACAGAGCCATTTGCCAACTGGAAGAAACATAGATATATTTGCTTAAAGTGACATAGAATGCATAAGATAGGAACAATCCCCCGCAAAAAAAAAAAAAAAAAAAAAAAATCAAAAAAATTTCTTAGGTGAATCTATATCAGAAAGCATGAATAAAATAATAAGAATAAAAATTCACCAACAGATAAGCTATTTGTTACAGTAAGTAACCATGCCCAAAGTGTCAAACAACTTCCCCCCAACCGCCAAAATTTCAGAAATAAGTCACACCTATCCAATTTCCACAAGTATTTATAAGTTAATTCCTGACAAAAGCTGTTTAAACACACGTAGAATATATAAAACAATAACAAAACAAAAATTAGCATAAAAAGAAAGGTAAGTGGTTTGAGGGTTTTTTTGGGGTTTCACATGCTGGTTCTGTAATTTGATTTTGCCAGTCTACATGAAGTCAGAATTGTAAGATCTCCTACCTTACAGGAAAACAAGCAAGAACCTATTCATAAATATGAAGGACTTAACGTTCATTGAACAAAATTATTGCTTTAAATTGATATTATTAAACTGAATAAATACTATAAATGCTATTTAACTACAAAAGGCAGCATTTGGGAAGCAAAAAATCTAAATCACTGTCAATATTTTGATAATAATAGCCAGCTCAAGCAAAAAATACACAATCACAGTGCCATGAAATAAGGTAACACTGAATTTTTCTACAGCTACTTACAGCAACGTTGTATTCCCATATCATCCTCCAGAAGTCTATGACTGTATTGGCTAAGGGTCCCTGGGTAGCAACATATGCTTTTGGCCCATGTACTCCCTGGGATTGCAGAAAGGAACTATTAATGTTTATAAAGAACATTTGTCTGCGCTGAATTAAAAAAGGTTTCGGGTTACAATGGTGTAAAATTAGAACATCCTTTATATATATATATATACACACATATATCTATAAATAAAAATAGATATATATATATATATATAACAGGAAGGGTGAATATGAAACATGACTCCTAATTACATTAGTGGGAATTTAGCTAGTAATCTCAAGGGAGCCCAAGATCACAACAGCTACAGCACTGCCAGAGACTGTCACAGTAAATAACTATGTTCAGATTGTGAAAGATTCCCTTTAAGTCTGCATTTTCTTTGTTACTCAAACATTCAGTGATGAAAAATTGAAAATCTTTTTGTAAAAGAGCATCTTCTTGAAGAAATTTAAGTTCCTCCCTCCCTATAATAAATTTCAAAAATACAGAAGTTTAGAATTTGTTTTATATTAATTTTCAGTACATTAATGTTCAGATTTTCATGCTAAACATTTATGCTGGAAGATTTACTGCAGGAAGATTTAGATTTTACCTGTTTCTGAAAAATAAATACTGTGTAGAAGCAGCATCAGAATAAAGCTACAAAGACAGCTCAATATATTTATACTTTGAAACAAAACTGTAACAGGCTTTTAGTCAAATTCTGGCTTCTCTTTAAGAATGTTAGATTAATTCCATTGCCATTGTTAGATTAAGAATGTTAGAATATTAATTCCATTGCCACACTTCTTCCATGAACAGAGTAAAATGTACATTAACATACACAATTTGTCAAACACCTCATTTATGGTCCCTAAAAATGTCACCTGTAAAAACAACTGCATCTGAATTTTCCTATGGTATAAATCTCCAATGCACTTGCCTGCCACTTTAAAATTAAGGATTTTACATTATGTTTCCACTTAGAAGTAAAATCAAGGCTCTAAACATTGTGTTTTAAATGGCATCATGTTTGCAAATTAATTCAAGTCATAATAAAAGAATATCTTCCCTTACAGCTTTAAATTTTATGTTGGACTATAATATTAAAACTGCACTGCCAAAAAAAAAAAAGCTTAAAAAGAATAGAACTGTTAAACTAGTAGCACATACCTTAATAAAGTTTGCATTGATGTAGTCTGAATCTTGTGGGGGAGTTTTTAAAGTCAGTTTAACTCTGCTGTGATCAACTAAACAAAACAGACCAAAATATTTTTTTGAACAAGGATTACAACACATGGAAATCAATATAGAACAGTAAAGATAATATATACAGTACATTAAAGAACATTTTCCAGAGGTAAGTCACACAAGCAAGTCAATACATTTGATTTATGAGTAAACCAACTCGGGTAGTGAGTGGCAAGAAGAGTAGCTCCTACTGCTATGTGCTTTTGATGCTCAAGTTCACAGGGTATCACCTCCTGGAATTCCCAGAGCAATTCATTATGAAGAGGCAAAATACAATTCATCAGAAGCCGTCAAAACTGCAGTTACACAACACTAACACAGATCACGGTGATCAGAATTAAGACACGCTCAGGGAAAGCAGAAAGCACAAAACACTTAAAGCAGCTGGCAGCTCTCACAGTCTCTGCCAAGGAGGACTCCACCAGGTATCACAAGAGGAAACAGGCACCAGGGTTTACTGCTCAGGCACAGACTGACTCCTGTCCCCCAAATACTGGGCTAGGCTCTTTGCTGGAGCACTTCTGAACTAGAAAGCAGCAGATTCCTCCATTTAGGGGGTTTTGGACATGTCAAGTTTCTGCCTCAAACATTACTGTCTCAGAGAAAGCTTCTGATAAAACCAGCAGATCTTTGGAGACCAAAATCCTCAGCAATATAAAAATAGCCTTATTATTTGTTGACAGAATAAACTAAACAGTTTGTTATACTTTTTGGCCTTAAAAAATTACATATTTAATATAACAACTTGATTGGTAATAAAATGGTGTAGGTGGTTGGCAGGTTTGCCAGTCCTTCCAGCTCTTGTTGATAACACTTATTAGCTATCATATAAAAATTGTTCAGACTATCTCTACACGAGAGGTTCTTTTAGTTGAAAATCCGTATCAAAAAGAAAATTAGCTTTAAATGGGGCAACAGAAGTATCTGTAGAAACAGCAGCTGCTCAAGCAATTTGTTACTTTCTGCTCCCAGGGTCAACTCCTCAACCACAGAACAGCTGCTAAACCTTTGATTAGACCTAAATTCAAGAAAAAAGACAAAGAACAAATATGTTTCAAAAGAGAAAATACAGTTAGTTTGGTTTTTTGTTTTGTCAAAACATCACTGATAATAAAACAAGGAAACATGTCTAGAAGAAGTAAATACTAAGAGTTATTTCTATACAGAAATCTCTCCCAAAAAGCTTGCAAAATGGTGAAATTTTTCTGCTAGGGTACTCATAACATGCAAAAAAATTTGTGTTACCATGTAATGTTTCTTAAAAAAGCACAAGTGTAAATTAGGAGACGTTTAGATCACAAATCTAAAGACAACATGCTCATATAAAGGCCTAGAAAAACCCTTAAAACACACTGCACTGTTCCATACTGATACACAGACTGCAATAGCAAGAACATTCTCTAAGCATGAAATGGTGTCATGGGCTTTGTACTAAAAACTGCTTTTAAGTGGTAGAACAGACTAATTTAAGTAGCAGGCTAATGAAGGATCCTATCTTCTCAACACAGTAGATCCAAAATTCTAGAGCAGTTTCCAAATGTCAATATTGCCATCCTGTCTCTGTGTGCCACAGCTCATCTGTTACAGAGTTTAAGGTCTGGAATAAAATTCCCCCCAAAAAATCCACTGCAGTTCTCAGCTTCTGAAGATTAAGTGCCTGGATATTGTTATGTAACTTAAAGGCTCTGTTCACAATAACTAATTGGTTTTTCAGGTGACCAGTGAATACCATGTTGCATTTAACTACCATTTGGGATGGCTTAGCAAACTGTAATGGGAACATGCATCTTTTACTCTGAAGCCAGTGTTGAGCTAGTGCTGAGATACTGATCTCTCTAGTAACAGTAACAATCTCTCATAAATACAGCACTAATCTCTGATTAAGTTACAAATGTACATGATTTCCTGGATTTACATGAGATAGACATGGATAGTTTGCCTTTCTGCTGCTTCTCATTTCAAGCTGATCTCCCATCACTTCATTGCTGGAGATTTTGGATGTTTGAGACAGTCACTTAAACTGAAAATAAGTCTTCAGTTTTCCTCAATGTCATCTTTGAAGTTCACTCATTTCCCCACTGGGAGCTTTATTCCCTTCCAGATCCCAGTGGCTCAGGTTTTATTTCCACAGATGACAGATGTGCTCATTATGCTGTAGCTGCAGCCAGGCACAGCTGCAGTGCCACTGTCTCACCAGTTCAGCCTGGCTGCTACCAAGATTTCACTATATTGTTCACAATCTACCAAAATGCCAGGACACTCTCAATAAGATGGCAATAACAACTACCTCTCTCTCTTTCCCTCTACCTACTAAACATCTCCTCCCAACTAATAAGCAGAGTAAAATGTACCTGTTGCTGACCTCCTGGGACAAGAGAAGTGGCATTTGTCAGAAGACTACCCTTTAATCTCGCTGTCAGCTGTTCAGCTCCAGAAGCACAGTGAGAGCTTCTGAAATACATGGCCTCAGGAGCTACACCAAGTGAGCATGTAACAGTCTTGTGAATTCAGATCACTGATCTGTAATATCCACATGTTGGTGGGTTTAAAATCTATATTGTGATCTGACTCTTGCTTTCTGTGTCCACACATTAAAACGAATTTCATTTGGACTCTAGCAAAATAGAAACCAAAGCTAATCCAGCATTGAAAATTTTTCAACAGCATTTACAGGATACAAACAGATAAAAAATATCTATTTTACATCAAAACAAGTTCCTTAAGCCTCCTTCACCTAGAGTATATGCTGTCATGTGTTTTCTGCCATGAATAGCATGCTCCTAAGGATACATTTAAGCATCTAGTAAAGTTCCCAGCTACTCTGAGCTAAAATGAAAGTGTCAGCTCGATACAGCTTCAGAACCACAAGATCTTTATCTTCAGATGATACCTCTTCTGATAAAATATAAGAATATTCAGTCACTTGGCCTTCCAAATTAAAAATAAAACCATCTTTCAGCAAATTATCTCTAATTTTGCCTTTCAGTAATAATTAAAAAGTAAAATTCAAAATACATGGAGAATAACAAGTCCTTTCCTTTGTCTTCTATCAACATGTAAATCAGACTTACATGGCAATATATCCTTGTATCTATTCTTTTTAACATTTTCTTCTTTTTCTCCAGTGGCTGTTGGGTAGATCTTCTCTGTTCTGTATTTTGTTGATAATCTTCTTAACCTCTGCAATAAAAGATTTATGTTACATTTCCAAGCCTCAAGATAAACATCACAAGGGATTAGTTTCATCGACACAGATGATCACTTGGAAAAAAATCTCTTCTGTCCTTTTATGATATTCACTACGATGAAGTTTAAACACCTAGTTATCCAGTACTTTTAGCTCAGCAACAGGTTATACCCAAGCTGATGCCAGCTCTATGCATCATGAGACACAGAACTTTGGAAAAGCCAGTACAGCACCAGCATGAACTGTGGCCGAATTTTACTTGGACACTACATTGCCCTGTTGAGTAACAACTGCATTGAGAATACCTGTGAGAAACAGACACATCTCAGGGTACCTGGAGGAAGAGCACAGCATGGGCTGGCTCAGGAACAGCTGGTACTTGGCTCTGAGGCACAAAGCTTCCAGCACTGACAACTGAACAGAAAGCAAAACCTTACATTTAACTGGTGCCAACTCCTAACACCCAGCTCCTGTTGAGTTTCAAGCTCAAAGAAAGAAGGTCCCTGTCTCTCAGGCACAAGCTATTCATGAGTAAGATGAGTGACAGGAGGCCTGCTGTATTCACAACAGTACATCATTTTTCCCCTCCATCTATTCCAAATCCTAGAAATGCGAGAGAGTCAAAATCTCAAATAATAAAAACCAGACCCTGCCTTCCAGTAACCTAGGAAATAAAAAGAACAATGCAGCTTTCATCATTCCAAACAAGTTAAGCCTTTGCAACCTTAAAACTGAGGAGTAAAATTTCTCATTGAAAAAAAAAATACAAGAGGAGCCAGCAGGGCTTGTTATTTTAAACTGTGTAGACATCCAGATTTAAAAAGAACACCAAAGAACTAAGAAATTTAACTCTGGTGTTTGCAAACCCAGCCACTCTATTGACACTGACATGGTGGTGCTGCATAAGACTATCAAGAGGAAGACTGAAAGTAGCTCTAAACAAGTTTAGCATCTCCAGTGGAGGGGGGTTCTGTCCAGGTGAAAGGACAGACATTCTTCATGTTTCCCTCGCTCTATATTCAATTCATCATTGTACAGCTGAAGACTCAAAACACTCATGATTTGTGTTCTTTTGGGGAAGGGGGCATCTGAGAGGTTTTCTGCCACTTAAAAATGTACATCTTGTTTGTCACTGACAATGCAACAACGTACATGCAGAAAGGTATCATAACAAAGATGATTTGTCTGGAAAGCCAATTTTAGTAGCTTTAGAAGAATTCAAGAAGAAAACACTTGGGACACTCACCTCACACTTTAGGTAAAAAAATGTTTTGGCAACTCAAGCTCTCCAATAATTCCTCCTAATTTATTATGCAATTGAGGTGACTATGCACCTTAGGTCCAAAATTGTCCTAGCCCCACCCTCAGTGGAGCTAGGACAATTTTAAGAATAAAAATCACATAAATTTAGCATCTCTCTTACATAGAAAAAACATTTTCATGAAATTTATATGGATATAGCCAAAAAAAAAATCAAATTACCTATGCAAATGTGGATAAAACCTGTCACTAATTTAAGTGAATAATACATATCTAATAAACCAGAAAAGTGACATTTGCAGAGCAAAAACAAATAGCAAAGTAAAAAAAAAAAATCAAGAACGACCAGTTTTCAATTTTTTTCTCTTCTGCAAGGACTTCATCACAGATTCAATCACTGAACACTAAAAAGAGCAGCAGAACTAGCTTGCAACTATTTTATTTCCTTAAAATGAATTTTCTTGAGAAACCTGCAATATTAATCAATGAAGAAAAACAATAAATATCTGGAGGTGTGGTAGTGTCTGACTACACAGTGATCAAGCTGCTAAATATTTAACCTGAAAGCACTGTGAGAGTGAGGTACAGGAAGATTCAATTCTTAAAAAGACACAAACAATTCCTGAAGCCCTCACGGTAGACTACGCTCATCTTTGCAACTCTTAAAAACAAATTCACAGCATAACCCAAAAACACAGCAGGCAGAGAAACCTGGTTTGTCACACAGCACACACAGAGAATACCACTGCACGCAGGAGACTGTCCTACATAACGTCGACCTTTCCCAAGTCAAAAAATATCACTTGTGCTAAGACTGAACACACCCAGCAGTCTAGAAAAAGCCAAATGAATGCACATAATTTGGCTAACTCAGCTATGAACTGCAAGGCTGAGAAATACTTTGAAATGGGCTGTAAACCTCCAATTAAGAGGGGGAAAAAAAAGCAAAGACCAACAATGATACTTTCCAATCACAGTCATTAATATGATTTTGTGTATTATTCCAACATGGTTGTGAGTCTTAAAGGGTTTTTCCTTCCATCTTACTGATTATTATAGGGCAAATGTCATGATTCTGATTAAAAGAAGTTTAGAGAAACCATGATTCTGATTAAAAGAAGTTCTACAAACCATGACTAGAAGCAGAAGTTATTTGACATGAGAAAGAACACACTCAAGGAAGTCAGGTTAGGTATCAAAAAGTAGGAAGATCATCCTTTTTGCGTAAGCCCATTTTAAAGGCACGCACTTCCACCAACACAATTTGGACAATTGTAAGCCAAAAATGCTCCAGTGACTAGTACCAAATTTCATTTACTAGAAAACAGTGCTATGAGACTCCAGCGTAGCCTTCTTCCCTACATGATTCAGTCTCCCCTGCTCTGCAGTCTGCTAAACAGACCAGAAAGTAGGATTAGCTTAGCCCAGCTCCAAGGCAAAGCCTGGAAATGAAATACAGGTTGATTTTAGCACACATCTGTTCCTAAAATAATTCAGGATCCATGCTTTTAATGCATGTTTGCCAGCTGTTCTGTGACATGGGTAATAGAAGATACCTAAGCACAGTCATGAGAGCAAGCAAAGCGAGTAAGAAGCATTCTTTACGATTTATAATAGTATCTGCTACAGAGAATAATATCTATTTCATGCTTTGGAAGAGGAAGAATTGACTAAAGAGTAAGGGAAGAATTTTTAAAACTGAGCTTTGAACGGAGTACCACAGGAATGGAAAAGTGCCAGACTCAGCAGAGGATTCTGCCCAACACGCAATAGAAAATTCCTGCAGAAGGCTATTGCAGTGTGTGCTGACAGCCTGCTGTGGGATGCAAAGGATCCAGGGCTTCCTAGGTTACAGCCCAGAGTGACCAGGAGGAGGAGAATGTACTCAATAGCAGAAGGAGGGTAATGACAGGGCAGAAGAGAAAAGAATTCTGTTCAGACTACACTAAGCTGACAAGACAGGCAGTAAGATCCGTCTCAGCCCGGTTTCAAGCTAATTCTTAATAAACAACTGTGTAGGGTACAAGGCAGCACTCATTTGGGTTAATTCAGTCAACTGCCAAAATGCTTCTCTGAAGATATTTGGGCACCAACAGCAGGGACATGGCAGGTCCAGCCTGGTGCCTCTGCAGATAACACTGGGCACTTCCGTGGCACTCAACTGCTCAGTGGGACTGCTGTCCTGGTACCATGGAAATCTTCACTGGTATGTTCTTTTAAGAACAAAGAAAATGGTCAAAGAGTAAGCATGATGAACCATAAATATACACTTGAAGAACTACATTCACAAAGCCTTTAGTTCCACTCATTAGAAAAGCTCAATTTTAATTCTGCTTATTCATTGTGTGACAGAAGTGGTTTGTGGGGTAGTGACAAACACCACATGTGACAGTGGGGAGATGAGTCTTTGAAACAATTTAAGTTTCAGAAACATACTTCCAACTTCCACAGTGGTTTTACAATCTGTACAACAAATCTACTTCAGAGTTTTTACAAAAAGACAAATCAGCTTTTCAAGCTCAACTTGTAGAATCCTACCACATTAAGAAGAACTTTGTCCAATCAGTTCAGGAAATACAGACCTTTGAGTTTCATTGTCAGTTTATTTCTTTATTTAACACTTTAGAAAGCCTTTAAAGACACAATGCCTAACATCATAGAAGTGCTGTTTGTGGATTAAAGAAAGTATTTATATAGCCTACTGAAATCTAAAGAACTCACTCCAAAAGCATAAACTTTATTTAAGATACAAAAGTTCCTTTGGCTTCTTTCTGGGCTTCTTTTCAAGGAGAACAAGACAAATATTTCACCAGAGTTTCTGTTATCTCAAGTCTTTAAACTGCCCTTCCTAAGCCTTGTCTAATACTTCTAATTGGCAAAACAAGAGATAACACAACTGAGATGTTCTCTTGACTCTCCTTTCTGACCATTCCTAAGGAGCAGGACATACCAGAGTGCCAGATGCCAGCTGCTACAGTATTCCATGACACCCTCTTGCCATGTGACAACAGGCCATAGAAGCAGGCTCGGGAAGCTCTACACAGCCAGCTCTGGCAGTGGTCTCCTGACATTATGCCAATCACACAGGAACATATTTTGTTCTGCAAAATTTGCCAAAGTACATTAAGAAATACTCAAAGAAACAAGCAATTAAAGAAAAGTTTCTATAAAAGTTACCATAAAAATCAGAGCACAAAAGAAGATGCTAGGACACACTTAAAAAATGTTGTATTAATGCACTCATTTAATAAAAAAGGACAGCTATTTCTATCATAAGGTGGGCATTGCATTTTTCTTACTAACAGGAAAGGAAGAAAAAAACAAGAATTATGTGCAACTCTGGTCTCATTCAAATAATTTAGATAAAGCTTACCAGGGCAGAATACATTCCCTAGTACTTACACAGTGAGAAATATGTATGGAGCAATGTAAACTAAATTACCACAAAAATTTCCAAATTACTACCTTCTGGTTATCTACAGTCAGATAACCAGGTTTCAGGTTCTGTACCTATGAACAAAGAAATGCCAGAGATGCCTTTGGCAACAGAGAGTTCAATGCAGACTTTGGTATCAGTGCTCAAATGGGGCTCTGACTTCCTAAAACTGCTTTGGTTCCAGAAGTATTTCAACTTCAAGGCCTTGTAAATCCAAGTGGAGTTTTCCTAAACCACCTTCTCATCAGTGAGGTTTCTGGAAAACACCAAGACTAGCTGATGTTAGTAAACCCAGGTGGAGAATGGACTATTCAGGAGTGCAGCTCCAGGTTGCAATAGCAAGGAATAAATGAGCACAGTGAACACCGCTTTGTCTTAGGAGTATTTGTAAAATAGCATACACTTGGGACCCATGTCAATACTCCCCCCTTGATTCCTGTCAGCTTTCAAACAGCAATTGTTTGCAAGAATTCGTAGCCCTCATGAAGGAGGGAAAAAGCCTTCCCAAACACTAGTCAAACATAAACGGTGAAAGGAGAACGACTTGCTTTTGTAAAACTTCACTGTGTCTTAACATTCACAGATGGCTTTGGCTGAAAAAAGACACACTAGCAGTCTGCACTGGACCTATCTCTCTGAAACAAAGCCCTGAAAGGAGATTGCAGGCTCAACTGATAGAAGGAGGAGTTTTCATTGCCTTGGCATTCTCTTCTGGCAGCTCCTACTGACCCTGGAGCTCTAGGTGCTCCAAGGGAATCTCTGCTGAAGTGATTAATAGACAAGCCTGGTAACTACACTCCCTTGGGAGCTCTGTTTTCAGCATTTCATAGCAGGACTATGATGAGTTCAACAAACCCCACTGCATTCCAGGAAGCTTGTGGGAATCACACAGAAGAAAAATCCCTCCAAAATTACCCAGACAACTGAAAACAGCATTATTTCAGTATTAGATTGTATGGTGTCTTCTGTACCAGAGTTGGACTTCAATGAATCCTTGTGGGTCCCTTCCAGCTCAGGATATTTTATGATTTTACATCATCTTAACTCTCTGATATTTTTTCAGGAAAGAGGTGAATTCATGTTACTGCACTAATTGGAGATTTCTATCCCATAAAGAAGTATCAGCCAATGAAGACAGTGCTGGTAGATCCTCATGTAGAGAAGGCAAAATGGTAATACTGCAAGCAGCCTGTGAAGGCATACATCCTACTTTCTCTGGTATCGCATTAAAACCAGAATCAGGTAAAAAACTCAAACCAGCAGAATTACTCTCCAGAATTAGGTGCTGTCAGAGTAAGACCAACATTTCCCATCCTTCCAAATCTGTATTTTCCCAAAAAAAAAAAAAAAAAAAAAAAAAAAAAAAAAGTTGGAATCAGACACATCTCCCACATTACTAATAACTAAAGACTTTGAAGCTTTACACAGACACTATCAAAATGTGGGCTGATTGCTTCAAATCTCCTTTCTTTTCCCTCATTTCTAAAACTATTTTTATACTATTTGCATGTTAATCATAGTCTAAACTAGCAGTACTATCAATTACAGTTAATTCATGTTCAGCATTATAGTAAAGCCAGGTTGGATAAGACTAAGTAGATCTGTGGTTTGAAACAAGCAAGGAAATAATCAAGCAAAACAGAACATTAAATTACTAAAGCATGATCTGGTTTTAGCTAGTAGGTTGCTAATGTATGTTCTGAGATATTTTAGAAAGTCTACAGCAAACTCATTAAGAATTGGGATTATAACTTCCCATCTCTGAACCATACTGTCTCCTCAGCACACTCATATTATTGGAGTGATTAGTGTGAACACATTACAAGAAGAGAAAACGTGCTGGACAATGAAACAGCAACAGTTCTTATGGATGATGAGTGAAGAGCATGAAATTTTCTATTAGTATGAAAGCACACAATTAGAAGGTTGATTGCTTTGGACTCAAATCTAGGAAGCACCTTGATTTAAAACCAGAAAAGACTAACATTAGCACACTCTACAACAAGCAGGCTTCTTAAGTGTTAGAGCAATTCCAGAACAATTGTTGATAATTCAAAACAGAAATAAGCCTCAAATTTTTTTGCAACAAGGTGACTTTTTGTCTTCACAATGTAAACCCAAACATTGTATGGAAGCAAAGCAGTTGAGAAACAAAGAAATAAATCTCATAAACCAGGGAACCCCCTTGTTTAAAATCATTATTTCAAGTTACTAGATTATTTTCCTCTTATTCCTTCTGTATTAGGCTTTATGCATGCTGACAGCACAGGTATATTAAAAGCATCACATTTAATCTTTATTTAAAACAAAAAATGGTTACAGGTCTAGGTAAACTTCTTTACAAGAGCCACTCTGAGTTATCCAGGAGAGGTCACCACACTACAAGTCCACTCCATCTTGAAAGTCTATCCCCAGACTCTGCCTCTGAAGTAAATCAAATTTTGGGATCCTGGACGTAGCACTACACTGTGAGTGCAACATTTGAGTGAAAACTTCTACTTCACCCAAAATAGAGAAGAAGTAGATACTTCTCCTCCCAGTTACACACACCAGATTTACTTCAAAACCCAACAGCTCTGATGTAACAGGAGCAGATACCAAAGTAACAATGTCCCCAGAACCAACCCTTGGAGACCTAGAACAAAGTATCGAAAGGCGAGTTGAGACTTCTTCCACAAAGAAACGCCCCTTAGGCGAGAGGCTTCATTCCAGGTCAAATCAGGCAGCTAAACGGAACACAAGCCACAGGAGGAATATTTTTTTCATGGCCACAGGAGGGACTGGACCAGTCACAATTTGTGACAGATTTTCAGCTTCAGTGCTTGTGACTCAACCAACACAACATCCTGAAATACTCAAAAGCACCCTGTGACAAGCATTTCACAAGAAAACCTGCACAGCAAATACACGTGGGGTACAATTCATATCAACAAACAGCATGAGGATCTACGTAAGTACTAGCCTCTATCCTTGAAGATTATTGAGGTTTTTTAACCATATCAATTCTCCCAGAAATATTTCATCATCTATCACCACCTATTGCTCCCCACAGTCTTTACCATTCCCTTGCCTGCAACTTCATAGTATGTGGCATGAAGCATTAAGATCCATGGAGAATGTATCTTGCTTTTGTTTCTGCTCAGCACCAAAGAAAAGGGGGGAAACAACCCAAATTCTCCTCCCTCTTCCTTCACAAGATGCAAAACCCTTCCTCTTTTCCCACGCCTTGGAACACATTTCCTTGAGGTCAGTGTTTGTTTTCCAAGCAATTCATACAAGGTGGAAAAAAAAAAAAAAAAGCACCATGACTGAAACAGGAAACACTGAGCTTTCACTCCAACAGAAGTAAACTAGAATTCCCTACCTGCTAGTCCCCCACTACCAAGGCTGCCATAAATAAAGGCACAGGAGAATAGTCTTAGAGCCTTATAAAAACCTTACTTAAGCCTTTTAATAAATCTGCACACACTCACACTCCCTCAAAAAAGGTCTGCCATAGCAGTTATATCCTGCCTTCCCAAAAGGGTTTTAACAGCCATGTCTTGCAAATTTATCTGAAACACAGATCCTGCCCTGTAAGACTTTCACTGAGAATGATTTTAAGCTGAAAACTTGGAGCCTAACAACTGCTCTGGGTAAAAAGCAGAACTGTTTGTGCAGTCAAGAAACACTGTAACTGCAATCTAGTTTTGAGTCCAAATTAACTTACTGAAACATCTCTAGGGCTCAGAGGTACTGTTCCTTTCAGTGACACCCTTTGGCATACAGTTGAATTTCTATTCAATGACACGTGTTTAATATACAATTCCAATTAAAAATATGCCAATTTTGTCTTTCACCAGAAGTCTTAACTGTTTTTTCGAAGCAAGCTTGAACCTTTTATAGAAACACAGTATCTTTTAGAGACTTTCAGCAGTTACAACCCCCACTATTCAGGAGGTAAAACTAGGACACTGAAAATATAGTTATGCCAGTTCATGACTGGCAAATAAAACCCCTACTATTTAATAAATAAAAAGAAAACTTTGGACAAACACTGAATCAGTACTTCCATGCAGCAACTCATACACAGGGAATATATAAGGAATTGTAAAAAAGAGATAAGACATCAAATAGAAAATACATTCCTATTATCTGGAGAAAACATGCTTACAACTATTTTCACCCTTTCTTTGTGGCTGTGTTTGGAAGCCAAGGAATGTGCTAGTCATAAAGAGGCCATTTATGATAGCATTCAATAGCATTTTAAGAGCTAGAAAGAAGTAGCCTCATTAAAGTCACAAACTTGTACTAAGGTTTCAACTGTAATTACCCTAGCTAATAATCAGCACAATATTTATGGAGAGACAAAGGAATTTTGTTTTGTAATCATTTATATTTGCAGTATCTGCCAATTTTTGCCCATAACAAATTTGTCCCCAACACTTCAGAAGCACACACCTTCCAAACATAATTCTGGTTTCAAAAAGAGACAGGACAGGGAATCCAATGGCCAACAAAATTCTCATAATTCTGGCAGAAAGAGCTATAAAGCAACTATTGAAATTATACCAAAGCAATAATGGCTAGTAGAAAAAATAAATTCAGACAACCAGTTATTTCCATGCATCATTTTAGATTATTTCTCTCCATTAAAGTTCTTGCTTTAAAGGCTGAACATTCAAGTAGAACTGCTAAATATTCAAATGCTTGAACAATATGAACTTTGCAATTCAATTTGTTTCTGCTGAATTCAAGGAAAGGTCCTTAAATCTTAATTTATGCTATATTGTATGCAATTGTCTCCTATAAAAAGAACACAGGCATCTGCACAGTATTACCATTAAGAGTATATATTATAGTATTAACAGAGTGGTACAACTCAAGGAGAATGTTTCTAACTTGCCTCTTATTTTGTTCAATAAGTACTTCAAGAAAAGGAAAAGGCTATGCTTCTCCAACATAACCATTTTCTGATGGACGTACCATTAACATTTTGAGTTCCATGGTAACCTTAACCCAGGCATTTTCAAGTCATGCCAATGCAAAAGTGGCAACAAAGGAAACAGTTGTCTCTTTGGCAGGCCTTTATCTTGACAAGATACAAAGACAAGAATACTACAGTGAAGTTATCAGAAAGCAAATGAAAGTACTCTTTCAATCAAAAAGTTTGAAGTTTAACCTTTTCAAAATCATGAACATTTTTGAGGAAACTTTTAGTTCTGAAGACTCACAAAAGCTTGTACCTAAAGGATCAAGTAAAAGATGTTCATTGTACACCCTCTTAAAACCAGTGTTAAAAACTTATACCACTATACTCCTCATACATCTACAATAAAGCTTTTATATATATTTTATTCTGTACATCAAAGCCACAAATTTCAAATTTTAAATTATTTTCCAAATAGCTGTAAGATGCCTTTTTTACATTTATAATGCAATTATTTCTGTAATTTTAACATTTTGAAGAGCAAAATTACCTCATATTAAGTATATGCTCAATCACTTAAAGGTTTTTAAGTACTCCACAACTTAAATTTGCTACACAGCTAACATGAAGAATACAGTCCTTCCTGCCAAATTTCAACGAGAAAGTTCCTCAAGTCAACTGGTAGAATGAATCTGGTTCAGACAAGGGCCTTGTCAAACAAGCTGCTGATAAATTTAAAATAAACCTCAGCTGCCATTGCTTTAAAAAGATTAATATTTACAATCCAGAATGAACAAGTCAATCGTTTGTTTGGTAAACAATAGCAGGGGGTTTTTATCTGATACACAAACAACTTTATTCAACACCTCCAGGTTCTGGATGACAGATTTACTTCCAGGTATTTCAGAAACACACGGGAACACCTTCAGATCCCACCTCAAGATCTTTATCTATAATTCTCATCTATGTGGAATATGTGACTCCACTTCCTTTCTTGGAAAAGGAAACTGTTCCAATCTGAGCTTCAAATAAGTATTTGATACGGTGCCAATTCAAAAGAAGAGTATGTGAATTTCTACAGGAATTCAGTCGAGACTAGTCTCTTTAGTTTGTTTTCACAAGGAATTTTTTTTAAATCATCTGACGAAAGCGATTTTACAAGCAGAGTTTCCCAAAAAAAATTCCCAGACCAAGCAAGCATTTTCCTTAATGACCTCTCCAGCAAAGCAGTGCACACTAAAAAACATTTTATGGCAAACCAGAAGACAGTAAGAGATGAAAATGGGAATATAACATTAATCAAGTGAAACAACTTTCAGGGTAAAAGAAAAAAGAATGAACCCCAAAAATGTAGGCTAGAAATTATAATGAAGGAAACACAAATGCATATCATCAATAACTAAGTGGCAACTCAAGAGTTATAGAAGTAACCAAGGAAAAAAGGCACAGCATATTTACTGATAACCTGTATTCAGTAGTTAGTCCAGCATCCTGGCAAACTACAGATAAGACAATATAAATTCTCAACAGACAACAGGATATAGAAAAAATAGTTTTTCTTCTTAATTAACATAATAGGCTAGCTAAAGCTGTGATTTTTCTGTTTTGATGGATTATGGTTTTAATTTTCTTTGTGGTCTGAAATTAGTAAAAATAATTCACCTTGAAATCTATGAAATTTTCCTCTTAGGACAGAAGCATTCATATTCTACTATTGCTTGCATTGCCTAAATGCACTCAAAAAGTGTTAATAGCTTTTACATTTGTTTCCTGGTATTTCATACAAAACATGAATTCTTTCTTATGGCAATGGATTGGTTGTAATAGTATGGTTTTATTTGGAGGTAATTTCAAAGTAACCAAAGAATGCTAGCAAATATTAGCATCTTTCAGGAAGAAAAAAAAAATCAATGTTTACTCTGGATAAGGAAGCAAGATTTTCCTTTTAAAAAACAGTCCCTGAACATTTAAGTCTAACACCCTCGACCTAAGCAATGTCAATCTATACATTCTATGACCCTTGTACCCTTAAAGGGACCTGAAAGACTTTTCTTTGATTTCAAGTCCTAATTTAAGTTCCTTGAAATTGTCTCAATCTAACCACATTTACAAAGTTACCAGATGGTCAACAAATCCAAACCCAGTACATTATTGTTTAATGAGTACTAGTACAGAATAGTTTAAACACTTGAGAGATCAAACAATAATCTGCAGCAATACTTAAGCATGACATCTCCCACTGTCAAGCTTTAAGCAGTGTTTATTTTCTCTGATAAAAAAATGTGGATTTTATTACTTCAGAAACAAAATGTCTATTTTTGTCTTTAAAGAAATACTAACATTTTGATGAATATTTTCAGACAGTTTGATTTCCAAGCACTGTTCTCTGCTTAGGAACATTCCTGGAAAATCTGTGGTTTTGTTTAATCTTCTGCTACTTGGTTCCCAGTTAAACTAACATGTCCAGGACAAGCAACAAGGCAGCTATTGGGCAATTATTAGGCTTCAAGTTTCATAGAAAGAACAGGCACAAAACTGGAGGCAACTCAGAGGCACTGCCTGTGTCAGAGGTGAGAAGCTGGAACACCTGCTGAGAGCTGTGGTTGTTCAGCATGGAGAAGAGAAGGCTGCAAGGAGACAGTAGAGCAGCCAACACCAGAGATGGAGAGGGACTTGGACACGTAGCCACAGGACACGGGCAATGGCTTCAAACTGAAAGAGGGCAGGTTTAGCGAAGTAATTAGGAAGAAATGCTTTACTATGAGGGTGGTGAGACACTGGAACAGGTTGCCCATAACAGCTGTGGGTGCCCCATCCTTGGAAGTGTTCAGGGCCAGGCTGGGTAGGGTTTTGAGCAAGATGTCCCTGCCCATGGCAGGACCATTGGAATTAGATGATCTTTAAGGTCCTATCCAATCCAAACCACTCAATGATTTTATGATGTACCTCTTGCTGTGCGCCACAGTAACTTATGTTCTTCACAGGCTGGGAGGACAACTACCAATGCCCTAACTTGAATAATTTTATTTCAAACAACTGAGGCTCATATGCTGGTGACTTGAAGGAATCAAAAAAACTCAAAACCCAACAACAAAACACAAGTACTTTGACTGCCTAGACTTCCCTCCTTAAACTCCAGAAATTACATAAAAATTGACTGGGCTTTTCCTTTTTTTTCCTTATTCCTAACAACACCAAGGATCTAAATGAAAGAAAAATTAGGTAAAAGTTTAGAAGAAAGACAGCCACTAAATAGTAGTTCTCCTGCCCTGTGTCAGTGGAACCCATCCACTAGATGTCAGTGTCCTCTTGGGCAGAGGAAAACCTTGGATCCCAATGGAAATAGGGCAGCTGGCAGTCCTTGGTTATCAGGCCAACTGTACAGAAGGAAATTCTTATAAAGCATCCCTGGGCCACAACAGAAGCAGCCAGTAACAGCAGCATTTGTGGGTAAGAGACACAGAACAAATATAGCCTTAGACACAAAGCTCAGCCAATAGAGTTGAGAACCTCATGACTAAGAACTCTTTTGTGAAACATTACTGACATTTTTCAGGATGCTGAACATGGGTGTTAACAAACCTGAAAGATAAAGTTATTTCTGTTTCCTTCTTCTTGAAATATCCCAAAACACCAACCAACGTTTTTGGACCAAAAAAACCCCAAACCACAAGAATGGGTTCTACCTCTACTAAAATATGTCAGGCTTAAAGAGACTTAGACTTGGAAGCAATAACATAAATTATTACAGCACAGTGTGAAATCCTGTGATAGGCATGAAACACCACACCCTAAATAAAGGGCAGAGCCAAAGTCAAAGTTCAGGCACATTAGGTGACTGCTGTCAGAAGAAATGGGTAGAACTTTCTATTCACCTGCACTACATCTAGCTATTAAGACAAACTAAATTTTGAATAGAATATTTCAGTTGGAAGATACCTGAAATTATCATCTAGTCCAGCTGCCTGACCTCTTCTAGGGTGTCTAAATTTAAGTCTAAAAGGAGAATACTGATATAAAAGGAATCTTAAACTTGACTGCAGGACCATACTTGTAAACTAATGACACCTCTACAAATTATGTTGGGCTGATAGGCATGGGTATGGCGGGGGGAAGCAGCATCACACATTACAAAAGACAGACAAACAAGGAAGGTGAGAAAAAGCAAGCCAAGTTTTTATGTTATATTTTAATGCACCCAGGATTGTAAGAAACCTATACAATCAAGGAACTTATCACTGTAGTGGTAGCACAAACAAGTAAACCTCTTGGTTCTTGTGGAGGAAAGTGGGAAGGTTATGAAGTTGAAAAAAAAAAAAGAAATTAAGTATTTCAGAGGGTTATGAAGTACAGATTTCTTTCTTTTTGAAGATATTGGATCAGTTTGCCAGACAATCTTTCAATCCCCCAGCAAGAAAAACACCTTGAAGCCAATTTGAACAAGCACAGAACCTGGCTAAAGACACATCCTGAAGAACCACTTATAGTTACTGCACGCTTACATCTGTTATGCTTGCCAGACAGGAAAAAGCTAAAAAAAAAATTCACCACAACTTTTTCTCTTAGAAATAGGCACTAAGGAAAAAAAAAAAAAAAAAAAAAAAGAAAATGGGGGAAGTTGAATGAAAGGAAATAATACAGAACTAAAAAAGTGAAACACTTGCAAGCAGTCCAGGGCCTGTTGAAACACGCCAGGTATCAGTACCTGCCGCTGTCCTGACCAGGGATGGGCTCTGGTGTCCTGTGCTCATCAGCCTGCTGCTACTATGGACACAGTCTGAGCCTTTACTCAGAATCTGCTATTAAGAAAGACTGGGAGGATGGCTCCACTTCATTCCTAACTTTCTACAGTATCCTACAGTCACAATAAAGTAGCAGACTAGGCGCATATTTGATTTGACTCATTGCATCACTTTAATACTCTGAAGAATCTGAGAAGTATCTCATGACCCTAAAATTTATCCCATCTTCCTCCCCCATTACTAATATACCTATTGCACTATGTACACCAGACTGCATTACACTGCCTGGAAAGGATTAAAAAAAAATCTCATTCATGTTATTATTTTCTCCCAGCCACCACAACTGCAGTTATGATCACTTGAACTGGTCATTTTTTTATCAACAAGTTATTTTTAAAGGACTGTCTTCTACTTAGATCCTATTTGCCCACGCAAGTCTAAGTCTACTGCCTTTTGCTCTTATGCTGCAAATCCAAAGAAACCTCAAGAAAATTGCCCTCAATACAGAAATAACTCCAGCTTTTATTTCCCATGTGCATATATGCCCTACAATAACACTGTGCTTGCTAGTCCATCTCCTTCCAAGATAATTGTTTTGATAATCTTAATGAACAAGTAGTACTTGAGAACAGCAAAAAAGGCAACCAGGGGAACATCCTGGCCAAATTCCAATTCTCCAGCAGTTCCTGCAAGCCTTATTTAGATCATATCTTCATCCACCTTGCTAACACTATTGGTTGGTCACATACAGTGATCTGCGGATTCATCTACTCATCTTCTTTCCTAATTATGAATATACCTCATGTGCCATGTGTAGCAGATTCTAATTTCAACAGCACACACAAAAAAAAAAAAAAAAACCACAACCACATACCTCACACCTCCCCTCAAAAAACTCTAAAAATGTTTGTAACATTTTGAGATCCTTTCCAGGCAGCATAAGACAACCACATTCATATTATTCTATTGTACCAAACACCCCTACTATTAATATTCAACTAATTTACTGTGTTCAAGTAACAAGCCTATCACCTCAGCACACAAGTAGCCTTTACAAAGCAATATTTCCTTCATGGTTTACTGATTCTGATTTAATTGTTATTAATTATGTACCTAAATGTTTAGATAACACCAGACCCTGTAAATTACAAATGCTAAAGGGTTAGTGAGATTGAATGGAAACCACAGGTTTCCATTTTATTTTAAGAAATCCTCAAAAATAAAATTCCATTTTATTTTAAGAAATCCTCAAAAAAAGGAAAAAGCAGCTAAAGTAGATTCTAGGCTTTTCTACCTTGTAGAAAATGGCAAGTTACCACTTTGGATACAATTCTAAGGTATACTTCAGATTTTAAAGAAGTTTCCCTCTAGCTAAAACCACAAATGTATAAACCGCTATTTATCTGCTTCCTTCCATCGTATATTGCAGAAGCTAACAAATGGAATACAGGAAAGACAGGTTTTGATGATCTACATGATTATAAGATAAGGATAGAGTGGTTTCTTTCTTTATAACTTTGGGATTCTTTAAGTTTGGTATGAGCCATGCTTCATTAGTGCAAGTCTGTTCAGCTTCTGGTACCATGAACTAACACAAGGACAGGGTTTCATTCCCACCCTACAGACAAGGGTCAGCTGGTTTGTTTTTCCTGTACCAGAGGCAAGAGTTAGCATCAATGACAACACCTAATTATACATTGAGATTTTCTCTAACTGTTGCATCAAGTTTTAACAATATTTCACCTCTAAGCTTTTTATTCCAATTCTGTTGCTTTCATCTTATTTCTCAAACCACCAATCTCCTTTATTGTCATTCCTTCCTCATTTCAGAGCAAATACTGTCTGTACAGCAACTTGCTAGGGACACTGGCTGCAGCCCACACTTGCCCATCTAGGAACAGGAAAGCTGCTCTTTTCTTGGCTTACATCTGCATTAAAAAAATTCTGAGCTGTGGTCAAATTCACATTCTAATTCTGGAAAGCCAGAACCTATTTCAGCAAAGCCACAGAATTAACAATGTGACTTGGTGAGACACTGTCAGTGGACGCTCTGGAAGAGCAGCAGCCGCTGGACTGGCATCACAAAGCCCCACTGCCTGCAGAGACCAGAGTCAGGCCTTGTTTGAATGTAAAATGCTGGTGACAGCTCCTGGCACATGCAGAACTTCTTCCACATTTTTACTGACTCTTTCAACTCAGTACATTGCTCAACATACATTAATCATGGAGAGAGCAGCAGGCTGCCAACCTGCACACAAATAAGCCATGGACACCTTTCCTGCTTTAGGTCACTAAAATGCAATGTAATCTTCACAGACTCCTCATTTTGAACAGCTTCCTCCTAACCTTTACTCTTCTCTGCTGCCTTCTCCACCAAAATGTTGTTTTACCTCCCTCAAGAAACATACACGTTACAGCATTTCATTATTGAACTTACATTTCCATTCTTTATAAGCGTAATTTGGTGTCATTTCTCCAATCTCCAAATTTGTGAAACTGCTAGTCACAGCTCTTCAGAATGACAAAATAAGTAGATAAAATACAAGAAATTAAGAAAGTTGCATTACTGAAGTTATTTCCTCTGATGTCTCAAAGCCACTCTTAGGAAAAGTTAAATAATGAAGAATGGAACTTAAAATTTCACAAAGATAGCAAATACTAAACCAAAGTGGGACGTAATTTGGAAAAAAAAAAGGCAACTGGGAAAAATGATGCTACATAGCACTAAATAGCTTAAAAGAAACAAGTAGAACTGCTGCTTACAGCCATGAAAACCATGTGACTTGCTCGTCGGTGTAGAAACAGATGTGCCTTTAGTCAGAAAAAACCTAAACTTGTAAATTCCTGCAGATGTTGAGGACTTTGAGGACTGCCTATAGCAGCGTTTCTAGCCAGAAAATAGGCTATAGATATTGCAAGAAATTTGGACTGGCGAGAAACAAGGACCCTTCCTGAATATCAGAACTCCCTACAATTACTACTAGGAGAATTATTTAAGCACAGTTTCTCAATCTTATTTTCCCTTAATGGAAGTGGCAGCATTCCAAACCAAATTCATACCTTTAAAAGACCTCAATTTTCAACACGTCAGTTAAATTCAATCTTAACTTCTGTATCTGCTGCTGCAGTTTGACTGTAAAGAACAGTAGCATTTTTCTAAAGCAATGCCCTCTTTAATCCTTCCATTGTGACTCCCCTTAAAGGCTACCTTCTTCTCATTCCCAGTTTCTAGCATTGTGCATCAGTATTCCACTGGGCAACCAGAACAGCTATTAATGCTAATAAGCCCAGACAGGAATACACGTTTGTTCTAAAGAGACAGTAACTGCGTGACAAGTAATAGGATGAGACATTCAGGATTGCTAAGTCCTGGCTTTAAAATGCAAAGTACAGAAACACATACTCTACAGCCAAAGCAAATTAATTCACAGGAGCAGTGAAGTATCACAATGTCTTATCAGGATGCAAGTGCTTCTTATAGATGCATTATGGTGAATAGCACAGGATGTGAGCATGCTGAAGTACACCACTTAGTAGAAGATTGCATCCTGGCCCCAGTGCAAACCTCACTGCTATTCCCTCTGAATACTGACTGCACTCCTTCTAGCTGTGAGGACTCAAAATTTATTTCTGAATACTCAAATTAGGCTTTGGTCTCCATGAATCTCTGTAATAACCAAGCTTAGACAACAGCTCAACACTACAGTGGCTCTTTTGAGGAAAGTGATCCATAAGCAATATTACCTGGTCCAATACAAACTCTGAAATATTATTCCTGGTGAAATGAACAAACCACAACAGGAAAATTCATAAGGGACACTGCATGAAGATTCTTACAAAGACCATTTAAACCAGTCAGGTTAAATCTCATTGTCCACAGTCATTAAAAAACCAGTGACTATCAGAGCCAGGTAACATTTATAAATGTAACTTTCTCTTTAAGAGGATAACAAGGTCAATAAAATGTGTGGCTAAGCTACTCTGCTCTCAATTTAAAACCAAGACCCAAATAGACCAGTCAGTTCTACTTTCACCATTGAATTAAGAAAAAAGACAAAAACCCAACACATATACTTTCTTATAATCCAACAACTAATCATGCAATACTCACGTGCTTAAAAGGATACCAGACTATACTATAGATAATCATTTACCTTCAGTTCATCAAATCCATAACAACCTGTATGTAGCTAAAGCTTGTTCTGAAGATCTTCTAGTCTAGAAGTGAGGCAAAGTTGAAGAAGTGTATGAAACTTATTGAGATGCTTTTTCCACTCATCATGCAATGGCTTCTGTCATCCAAAACCAGTAAAAACCAAAGGTTTCAAAAAAATAAGGAAATAATTTTAGCAGCCCAGGGATAAGGTAGCACAAACAGAAATGAAAAAAAATTAGTAAAATGCAATCACAACATAAAGAGAGGAGCAGAATTAAAACATTCAAGACAGATCAGAGTTGATTTGGCTCAAAAATGCATGTTGCAATTTGCATAAGATCTGACAGAAGTACTGTGCCCAGTGGAAAGCTACACACTTCTTAGGATGATTCAACAACTGGCTGACATAAATACAGAATTCCTGAAGGATATCTTGTTTATATAATGTCCAGAAGCTAGATCCAATAAGCTAAAGACAAGTCAAAGACAAGAATATGAATACAAGAGGAAGCTCACATGAGCAAGCATTTCTGTCTTGTCTTGCATAAAAATCCTTCCCCCATGGCCTTCAAGATAACCTCCAGAAGCAAGTCGGATAACTTCAGTTATGCAAGATGTGTTGTGAATTTTAAGGGTTTTTCAAGCCTAGCTGGTAAATTAAAAGATTTTATGTATTTAACTTTTCACACAATATGACAATCATATACCCACTAACCTACCAACCACAGGAAGGAGAGAAGGTTGGCATCTCCATCCTAACAGATCTGCAGTTCAGGCATATGAACTTGGTAAGCTGCTGTGGTGGGTTGACCCTGGCTGGTGCCAGGTGCCCACCAAAGCCACTCTACCCCTCTCCTGCAACCAGACAGGGGAGAGAAAAATATAATGAAAAGCTCATGAGTTAAGGACAGAGAAATCACTCACTGACAGCCAACACAGGCAAAACAGATTCAGCTTGGGGATATTAACTAAATTTATTACCAACAAATAATGAGAAGTAAAACAAATATTAAAAACAAGCAAAATAAACCAAAATACCCTTCCTCCAACCCTCCCTCCTTCCCAGGCTCTATGCCCTCCTCCCAAGCAGAGCAGGGAGATGGGGAATGGCTGTGACAGTTAGTTCATTACATGTTTTTCTTCTGCCACTGCTCAGGGAGACGAGTCCTTCTCCTGCTCCAGCATGGGATCCCTCCCACAGGAGACAGTTCTCCAGAATCTTCTCCCGTGTGACCCTCTCAGCTGTCACCAATAAACACCAGATTCCAGTACCACACTAAAAAGAACCTGTTAGCAGGGGAAGGAGGGGGAAAAAACCCAAGATAAGTAAATATTGTCTGCTTTGTTATCATTTATCTTATTCAGGTGTTCCATGCAAACTATCTCATCTACACCATCAGTATACAATATGGTAAACTCCTGACTTCAGCATCAAGTTCTGGGGGTGTTAAAGTGGTAAGTAATACAACAGCCCAATAAAAAATAAACAACATGGCACTCAAATAATAGAAGAAATTAATTTTTGCATTTATTTACAAAAGACAATTCCAGTGCCTCCCTGACATGACCTACAAGATCCACTACCTAGCAAAAAATCACAGTCACTTTAAGTTTGAAATATACTGTGTCTAGAAATAAGTTCTTTACCTATTTATATCCCTTCACTGAATTCCCTTGTTACTTCATTGCTGCTTTTCTCACTTCTAAACATATCCTGACCTCATATACACTTAATACATCTGGAAGTTACCTTTCTCCATAAGCGCTAAAGACATCATCACTGAGATTTTTATATCCACATACTTGCATTGGATGATCATATCGTCTTACTGTACCAGACAGAGAATAGTTTTTCTATGAATACAGGAAGGGAAGCCCATTATGTATGCTGTAAGGCTGGAGAAACAGGATGCTGGCTTCATTTTCACAGGATCACCAATTTAAACAGTGCTAATGCTTCCTAAATTGCCATGGCCAAAAGACATGTTGCTATAGCTTTGCACCAAAAGTGCTATAGTGTTTGATCATGTATAAGGAAGGTACCAATGCAAGCTCACATTCAGGCTATTCCATATTGGAATTAGTTATGGAATTAGCTAGCATTTTAGAAAGAAATATTATTTCCCTTTAGGAAATCACACTGATTTATGGCAACAGCTTGCTGACTTTGGGATACACACTCTTTTTTTACTGTTATTGGTCTCTCATTTTAAATAATTTATCAACAGGCTAAAGATTTCTGTAATTTGTAAAAAAAGACAACTAGGCTTCTCTGCCAGTTTCACCTGCTCTTTTCAGAACAACAAAAATAGGAAGTTGACGTCTCAGACAACTCGCAAGCTGCGTTTTCAACACGAAAGGGAAAAGAAATGAAAGCTCACATTTCATCATCTTGGTCAAAATATTAAGAAAATAGATGGTACCAGTTGAAGAAGCAACTGTAGCAGTGTTATTACAGGATGCCAGGGCAATTTCCACAGCAGTTCTGTAGAATAGCCTCTGGAAAAGTTCTTCTGTTTATAAGGAAAATACAAAAGGTTTAGGTTTATAGGACTTAACCTGCAGCTTAATAACAACTTAGTTCAGAGCACTCAGTTTGAAAAGCAGACTGATGTCCAAAGCTTTAGCTTTAAGTGCCAGTGTAGCACTTAATGCAATTCTGTAGCAAAGAGCTATTAAAGGAAACAACATGTATTTCTCCCTTCTGGGCCTAGTCTTCTTGAAGTAGAAATAACAGAAAAATAAAGCATCTATAAAACACCATATTTCTTTACTAAAGTAAATTCCAGTGTGTGCCTAAGTACTTTTCAAGTCCTTTCCCCCTGCCTAAAACCAGTAATTTTTCTCCATTAACATTTACATACAGTTCCCTATATCTCCACTAACATCACTATTCTATTTATGAAACCTCAAAGAAAATGAGTTAAAATTGATTAAACAGTCTAATACAGTCATAATAAAAATCCACACAGTTTTGTGTAACCACCTCAACTACTAAACTTGAAATCTTAGAAGTAACTGTTGAATACTTAGCGCTATCTAGGGACATTCACAGTATCTAAGAGATTATTTCCTTCCTTTAGCAGTTTGTGCAATAGGGGTGCTGCCCTATAGACAATTTATAATTAATTCAACGCTGCAGGAATTCTCAGTTTCTTGAAGCAGTTCAACTAACCTACATATGGCCTTCCCTCCAGAACAGTGTTTCATTTTCCAGCTTTATTTTGAGCTAAATGTTTCCCCTGAGTATTCCTACTGGACAACTGTATTCATTTCAATGAACAATTACCTATTGGCTAAAATAATCAGCATATACATGAGGGAGTAAGTAATAATGAAAGCATTCTAGTTGTAATCCTGCTTCCCATGCATGAAGGTAAAGACTCCAGTAGAAAATAGAGGAAGAATTAAAACTTATTTGTACACGTGTAAAAACAGTAAAAAAAGAGCTGTGCATGGCAAATATGCAGGATACATATGATACATTTACCACTGAGACATCTCCATGATTAATTTCACTCACTCACAGAGCAGCCAGTCATCAGCTTCCAACCCAGCCTACCCACAGTCTAAGAGCAGTGCACTATTCCTATCACTTGTTTTTCTGTCTGTTCTGCTTTTTATATTAATTGATCTCTCAGTTTTGTGCAGTGAAACAACTAGACAACTAATCCAATAAGAACATTTGTCTAAGTAGGAAGCTATATCCAAGTACCACACATGCTACGCAGACACTTGAGGTAAAAAAGACACTGTTCCATCACAGGGTTGTGCATTACACAGTCAAACATAATCAAATAAGAAGTGAAACATTTAGGACAGAGTAGAACACTATTCAGGCTTCTCAAGAGCAGTGCAGTTCCCACAGCAATCAGTCATTTAAACAGGATGCATAATCTACACTGACAAGTCCTCTGAACACTTGGACAGGAAACCCATGAAACATCCTTTCAGTTTGGAACCAAGTTGTTCAAAGACAGTTGTGTCCTCCAAGAATTACCAGGAGAATAAAAATAATGCCATACTCTCATAATGGAAGACAAAATGTATTTAAAAATGTAATCAACAATGGAAAACTATATGAAAATTCTGGAACAGGCCCCCAGGACTCTCAATTACGACAAATAGCTGGAAATCATGCCAGTAAGTCCAGGAAAAATGTGCATGAACCAGAACCTAGAACTAGTCTAGCTCAGCACAAGAAATTAATTTCTCATCCATGATATTGACCCTAAAGCAAATAAGAAAGATAGCAAGGATGGCAATAACAGCAGAGGTGCTGACTGCCCAACCTCAATAAAAGCAGGAACATAAGACATTGCTCATGTCCACATTCCTTTCAAGCCTCTCTTTGGTTGTGTTAGCTGCCCAGAGGAACAAGCCTTGCCAGCTGCACAGCTGAAAGATGATCATTTACCTCTCCAGACCCCTAAAAACCCCACTCTTCCACTGATCCACATAGAAGCTGTTCTTCTAGTGATCACAAAGAGTACAAAACATCTGTGTGTTTTTAGAAGAAAAACAAAAAGCAGATGTCATCCACACAGGCAGCAAGAATGACAAGACAGCAGGACAAATGCAGCAAGATGTAAAATTGTTTTAAGAGGACGCCGCTGTACTCTGACCTTGGAAAAACAAACCCAGCTACACCTTATGAGACTACATAAAAAGGAAGTTAATGTAAAAAAGTTTGTTTTAAAATGACAAGTTCAGTGTCATAACTAAATGAAAGAGATTAAAGTAGTACATACATTATTTAAAGCAATATGGTTTTAACTAAGCTTACTTTCCCTTAGAGGCTGATGCTTTCCAACCCATAACTTTAGACACCAAAAATCATAGCAAAGATCAGGCAATTACAACAAATAAATTTCAATAATGTTTAGGAATCAAGGCCTGCTCTCCAACATGTAAAACATGAAGCGTATAGCCCTTCTGCAAAAAGGAAGGAACAAAAGTTACATGGATACCCTTAACAAATGTGCTAAGATTTCTCCAAATCACAGCAAATTAAAAATAGCACAATCCAACCAATCCATACAGCACTTAAAACTTCCAGTCTACTCATGTAGTTGCCCTTGGCCCATTCCTAACACTGGGCAATTAAATTCTTCCTGCAGAACTAAGGGAGCTCAGAAGTAAAATTAATATGGAAAACTAACTGTCAGAAGCATTATGGTAGGATTTCCTTCATAATTATTGATGCTTCCTTACAGAAATCTGAATGAATGAAACATATTTATTTATTTGTTTTGTTCCTAATGACATGTGTAGCCCATGAGGCAACATCATTCATAGTTTCAGTCATCTCGCAATAGCCAGATATTTTCCCCCACTGAAGTAACTGCCTTGGTGCTTTTTAGAGCTGATAATTCAATTCTTCTAGGTTTTACTTTCACAAGACATTTCCATTAGAACAATATTGCCTTGAAGTCATACCACAAATTAACACCAATAAAATTGCCTTTTAAAGAAATTAAAAGTATTGGCTTGTAGGAGGACAGATAGGAGCAAAAATTAGGTCAACTAAATTAGGTCATCCATTTATACCTCTATTTATCTGGTACCTTTTGGGAAACATTTTTCTCTACTTGATCTTTTTAGCTGTGTAAGATTTTTTTCATTCTAAAGCTGATGACAAAACAATAGCTAGAATAAGGCCCTCAGGGACCCAGGCAGTAACCTTCCTATGCAAACCTCTGTGACTGAAACATCCTGACACCAGTATTTAGAGATACTTTAAAACAAGTTTCCAACCCAGAATGACAGTCCTAAAGTCTGCCAGTCCTGACTGTGCTCTTCTGCTCTTACAACTCTTTCCTTTCCTTGCTGCACTCTCAGCTTCCCTAGTAAAGCTCCCGGCTTCACACTCATATTGTCCCATCAATATTGGGTCTGAACACCATCTGGTTTCTTGAAGATGCAGAGGGACTCCAGACACAGCTCCAACAATACAGCTGCTCTCTGTGCTCCAGGTTGCAGATCCAAAACTCCACAGCTATACTAGAGTGCTCCCCTTTAATAAATACATTCTGATTGCTCAAATTTCAACAAACAATTCATGATTTAAGTTTACATTAGCAAGTTTTTTGTCAGATGAAGCAGGAAAACAAAGAGCTTAATCTCTCTGCAACATTCACATGCTAGTTAAAAGAAATAGAAATCCATCCTTCATTTAGGGCAAACACAGCTGAGTTATCCAAGCCTGTGCTGGCATAACCATAGCAATTGTGGAGTACAACAGCTTGAGGAAAACACCAGGATGCCAACACTGCACTTCCTAGTGGCACAAAGAGCTCCTGCTCTTCCTAATTCACTTGTGCTTTACTCAGTTCCTTATCTGACCTTCAACACTGATGCCTCTCCCTAACTGAAGGCTGTTATATACGACCAAGAAAAAACCATCCATCTACCATCTGATTTCAGTTCTAGAAATGCATACCCAAGGTACTCCAACAGTTTCATGTTTTCCCAACACTAAGAAATGCATTACTATTTTCCCTATGCCAAAAAGTCCTTTGTACTAAGCATACTATAGTCAAACTGTAGCAGTACACAATGGAAAATCCACAAATCTTAAATAGTAACAGGGAAGAAGATAGAACATAATTTCTGTTTATTACAAACCAATGGCTTTAAGAGATTAATATAGAAGCCTCAGACTTCTGCTACACTCATGATCAACAAATGTATACACATTAGATAATCTGAATATCTGCTTACCTTTCCCCTGCTCACAGAGCTGATAACTTATATTTAGCTATAACAGCATCAAGGAAAAACAACCTGAACGAACTTCAATTTTAAAGTAAATTACATGCAATCCAAACCAAGAAATTCATACTATAGATCAGTGACACCTATGCAGAGTATTACACAGACTTAAAACCATGCTTACTACAAACACATAAGCATGTAAATGGAGCTACAGAAGTATAGATTAGGGTCTAAGGTTGATGAATTATGGTCACATGAGACATATCCATATATAGGTATCTACTGATATGTATCTATCTGTATACATATATAACCAAATACAGCAAAAGGTGCTGTAGAACTGAGGTAAGAATAAAAACAAAGTAAGTATTTGACATGCTATTTAAATTATTTGGAGTCCATGTAGTATGCCATGAAGTAGGTGCAAGGTCAGCATTACCATTTGCTCCTCCTGAACAATTCTTTAATATTCTGCAAAATCCATACACAACCCTTTATTCCATGAAAACAGTAGACTTATACACTGCTGTCTTTCAAAAATGAGCCAACAGAACTTATTACCACACAAGCTATTTGACACAACCCAGAGCATTGCCTAACTGACTTGGTTTAGTTTCATGTGCTGAAAGAACAGCAATTTTAGGCAAAGTTTGCAAGTTCTTATACCCCAGGGTCACTACAGCAGCTTTGTGGCTGTATTCAACCACCTCTATGAAAATTCAGAATGGCATCTTTGAAGCAACAGAAAGAGCACTCATTTCCTCAGAAGGGGACAAAGAAGTGGAATATTTAAACTGAATGATTGTTCATGCAAAACTGTATTTTCATATAACACTGAATGAACAGTATTTCACAAAATTTCAGAAGCCTCTAAAGTCTGGGCTTACTGAAGTGACTATTCAGTCACATTGCTCCAACCAGATTTGGTCCATGTAAAAGAAGCTTTATGAATGGCCTCGATGACTACAACCACACACAATGAATTCATGTGCTGGGTGTGCCTCCAAAGACAAATTAACAGCATCTAGCTGAAATACAGTAAACAGAAACAAAACTTTAAAAATACATTTACAAGCAAATTTAAGCATAATATGAAAGGTGACAACTAACAGATCCATTATTTAACCCTGAAATTATAAAAATGCACAAGGCATATCTAAAGTGACAGTTGCCTATGACCAATTAACTCATTGCTAAGAGCAGAGTTCCTTATGACTGATCAGCTGTACAACACACTTATGGGTCATTTCCTCCAAGGCAATTACTCCTTCTGTCACACTCTAGGGAAAATAAGTGCTCCAAATAGTTTTTTCAAAAGAACCCAATTTACAAGAATTTCATGTAAACCTCTGCTTACACCAATTAAATCTTGGATTTGAAGTTTCAAGAAACAGTTTACCATCTAGTTGATTCTACCAAAGCATTTTTCCCAGTTTAACCTTTACAGATACAAATATCTCTTGAAAAAGACAGCATGCATTTTATAACACATATGACAAAGCATTACTGTTTCTAACAATATATTACAAGCCCCAAACTCATTAAATAGATACTAGAAAAAAACATCACTTCCAAAAATGTCTATACAGTGGGATCTTAAAAAAAAAAAAAAAGCAGAGATAGTGAAAAAAATAAATGTTTTATAAGTCTCCAGATTATATGCCTGCATTATAAATTTAAAAGGTATCTTCACAGACACTCAAGAGGTGCACTAATAGTATTTGAATCAGAAAGGCTGATGCAAATGCACACTAATACACAGACAAGCTTTAAGAGGAGCATTTCTGAAGTGCTACAGTTGAATAGGTATTTCTGGTATCCCTAATGCTGCTTCAGAACCAGAATAAAATCTATGTCATGACTGGCATCAGTATGTGGACTTTCAGTATGTATCATAGTAGTTTTAATCAGTGATTTAGTATAGTGTAGACTGTTCATTCATTTTAAGCAGCCTTTAAGCGCTTCAGAAATTGTGCCTTTTCCTAAGAAAAATGACTGAAAAACAAAACAAAGACAAAAGCCTCAAAAAACTCACAAAGCAAGTTTTATAACATCTGGTGTGGCACTTCCTATGACCAGCTACATTTTATCCTTACAAGTCAAGCACATTCCATCTCCCATTTGTTAAAATAGCATTTACACAAAACAATCAGTTAGAAGTGCTTAAATATACAAAAATGTCAAAACCAAAACCAACTAGATATAAAAAGCATAGAAACTAGTTTTTTACCTGTTTCAAACCATTCAAATTCTCTTTCATACTTCAGAAAGCAGCAACTTGAGTACTTTACTCAAGTTTCCTAACCTAAAAGTTTCATCTTCGATTGATTGAACAGAACACAGATACACAATATTCAGTTGAATTAGTTACCTGTGCCCTCTTGAATGAAAGGTATAGAGATCTGTGACTAGGTGTAATGAAGTTGTCAAAAAAAGTTATTATTATTTAGACTGATGATCTAAGACTAGACCATTTTGACACCGCTACCTCCAAACAGCAGCTGAGGGTCCCCTACACAGTATTCATCACAAAAAAAACACCCCATTCTCAGCCATACACGGCATTCCATGACAACAGATTAGCCAGATATATAACTCAAAAGATGAAGCAAGACTGTCATATACCACAAAACAATTGAAACATCTGATTTTTGAAGGTAAAGGTTCACACTAATCCTATTTCAGTTCTCCTATAACAACAGCAATTACATCAAACAAGAGAAATGAGTGTCAGAATGCTTTCTCATTACTATAACGTAAGAAAACAAAAACGTGGTAATTGTGGGTAAATTAAAATTTAAAAACAAATCAGCAAATAATATTTATCAAGGTCTTTCTAAATTCTGGAATAGCTGTTTTCTGTTCCTCCATATGGAACTTTGACTTCCAACCCTTGTTTGATGTAACGCACATGCTCATTACAAAAAAATCAGAACCTAGACCACGCTGGTTGTACTCATACAGCATGAAACACCAAGAAACAATCTATACTTATTTTCTTCTACACGAATAGCAATGTCAGCAAAAACCCAGGAAAAAATATACTCCTGGATGTACTGCAACCATGGTAGCAAAGTCCTCACCTATATTATTTTAGGAAAAAGCCCACTTGCTCCATATCCACATATACATGATTACCGGCAAGGCTTACAGACATGTCTGTCCTGTTTTCAAACCATCCACTTCATTTAATCCTAACTGTGCACACCCAGAGTACTGAAGTGACCTACTACTAAGTCCTGCTTACTTCCTAGTGCAAATTAATTAAATGCATTTGATTTCCAGTAACAAACATGCTACTGGTGCCCAGATCATAGAGTTTATCTTGCTCTCGGGGGGAGGTGGGGAGGCACTGGTGGAGTGGGTAATAATCAACTTTCCACCTTCCAAGCGGAAGTTGTTTCCAGGTATGTCAATGGCATTATTAAATTGCAGTCTTAGTCATCTACACTCTGGACTTTCAATAGCAATCAGCCAGGCTCATCAGCCTACCTGTGCACACCTCTAGCATCTCTACCCTCTCCTCCAGCACTCCTTGGCACCCAGCACTTTAGTTCATTCACTCAGGCCTATATACAACTCTCTAAGCCTATTACTCAACACATTCAAAGGCAATAAAGACCTAAAGAATTGTTTTCATTTGCATTCACCCACTATTCCATTCATATTTTAGATTCCATTTTGACTTGGAAATGAAGAGATGAGTAACAGCAATTCCTATTCCACAAACTTGCCACTATTTAACAGCCACAGAACATCCTGCACTTAAATAACACAAGATAACACAACTTCCTCCCTTCACACCCCTCAAAAAATACCTACTCATTCTTTAACTGAACAGAATACTGAAACTTATATCCCCTTTACCTCTCTTTCCTTCTTCCTTTTCAATCATTTCAAAGAGGACATAAGCACGGCTCTATTAAGTCAGCCAAAACACATACCTTAAAAATCCCAAAATACTCCAATACATTCATAGTGAAAAAAACCCTTAAAAATCAGCAACTATGATTCTTGTCATTACACTAATCTATGCTTTATTACATAAAAGTGAATATTAGAACTGACAATCCTAATTTCCTGGCTTTCCTTTAGTTTCCGATACAAAAATCAATCACGAAAGTTTGAAATACAAAGTGTTAAAGGACAAAATAAATTTTCAACACAATTCTCCCCAAAACATTTAACACTCTTTCAGGTAATACATCTTTCTCCTGAAATGTCTTGCCCATTAGTTCCTATAATCCTATTTTCCCATTTTTACCCATATTCTCTTTTCTTGCAGCTACAGGAAAGCAATGGGAAAACTCACTGCCTATACTGTTGGAAGCTACAAAAACAACATGCTGTCAAATAGAGAAATTGAACCAAAAGCTATTTTTCCATACAGACATGCCGCTGCTTCAAGAAAGGATGACAAAAATATCTACTATATATCATTTGACTACAACAAAGCTAAAACATCAGGATAATTATCAGATATGAAATGGTAGAGGCAGATTAGGAGATCTAGAACAAAGTACTTAGCATAAAGATTATTAAAAATGTCCCTAATTTTGCAGCAGTCTAGGCCAGCCTTTCTGTAAAGTATATATGAACAAGACAGGCTCATCAGTACAAGGCAAGATGTCAATTCGTGTTAAATAGCAATTATATTACTAAAACTATGACTTAATGAAATGCTTCTGTCAAATTCTGTAACCTTTAAGCTCTCACGTGAAGATTTAAAAGGGTCCTATCGCTCCAATGCCGTTCTTCATTTCACACTTTTCTCTCTTCCTTTCCCACACGCTCAGATGTTTCGGCAGCATACTTTTAGCATTTGCAAAATCCTGCCCAAAGAGCGTGGCCGATTTCCCACGGGCTCCCTCCCCACCCTGGATGAACTCGTTACTTCCCAAAGTCCATTTCCTCTTCCACCCCTGGCCCTGCCAGCGCTCCCAACGCGCCTCCGCCTTGCGCAACATCCGCGGCCTCCTCCCCACATTTCGGACAATCTCCGATGCGACACTTACATTGAGATTTTTTTTTTTTTTTTGTTCCCAGACCACTAGCACAGACTGACAGCTTAAAGGGCTAACGACGTGCTTTTAATCCCAAAGAGCCACGCATCATAAAACGAGCTACAAAGACAGATACGGAGGGCACTAACCCGCTCTCCTGCAGCTCTTCCGTGGGTCAAACTGCATTTTGATATTAAGCGTTTAAATGATATTGAAAAGTGCCAACAACATCTGCCCAATCAAAATTATTGTTCACAGCTCCGACGACCAATTCAAAAGATAAAACTCCCGAGATATTGTAACAGCCCGATTAAACAGCTAAAATAAACCAGGAAAAGCACTAATTCTCCAACAGAATTTTTCCCCGAGCGCACACGTTAACCAAAGGCTGACGAAGTGATCTGGAAGGAAGAAAGGACGAGGGATACAGGCAGGGCTGCCATGGGGGATGGGAGACGTTAGCGAAGGGAAGATGAATATTCCTCCAAGGACTATCAATACGTTTAACACATCTCCTCGGAAAGAAGAGAAATCCCAGGCAGGCAGCTAGCTACAGGGGCAGATAAAAGGGGAAGGAGGGAAGGAGTGCCCGATTATCCCCAGCTGACATCATAGACGGCAACCCTGCAGAAAAGGGGCTGCCAGGGCGAGGAAGCGCTCGCAGCCCCCCCGCCTCGCCTCTGTCCCCTTTATGTGCTCAGGGAAGCAGCGGGGCGGGTGGACGAGGAGCCTCCCGGTTAATTTTGCAAGAGCCGATGACCACCGCCTCCCCAGGAGCGGGGAAGGGCCGGGGCCGCGGTGACAAACCTCCCGGGGCTGGAGGGCAGGAAGGAGGCTGAATCCAGGCGGACACTGTCCCTCCCCCCAGCCGAGCTCCGAAGCGGTGGTGGGCACAGGGAGCCGGCCGAGCCCCGGGGCACACAATAGCGGGTCACCCCCAGGGATGCGACGCCCGCCCGCCCCGACACCCCCTCGCTGGCGGGGGATGGGGAAGGGGCTGCGGGTCACCCCCCCGCCCCGGGGGCGGCAGGAGCCCCGCCCGCGCCGCCGCCCCTCACCATGAAGTCGCTGGCGAAGTTGTCCTCCCCATTGTGGTCCGTGTCCTTCATGGCCTGGACGCGCTTAATGAATTTCCTCAGGATCTCCTCCTGGCTCATCCTGCCCCGCCGGCCGCCCTGCGGAGCGGGAGCCCCGGCCGCCCGCCCGCTCTCCGCCCGGAGCCCTCTCCGCCGCACGACCGGCTGCCTTCCTTCCCCTCCCTGCCTCGCCTCTCCCCCGCGCGGGCCTGCCCGCGGCCTGCTGGCCCCGCTCTGGCTCTGGCTCCGCTCCCGCTCCGCTCACGGCCGCCTGGCCGCCCGCTCCATCCTCCCCTCCCTCCGCCCGACGCTCCCTGGAGCAGCCGACACGGACACGACACGGCCCCGCCTCCTCCGCCCCGCGCACGCGCGGCGCCCGCCCCGCCACGCCCCGCCCTTTCCCCTGTGCCCCGCCCCGCCCCGCCAGCGCTCCGCGCCCATTGGCTCTCCCGACAGCCGCCTCGCCCTATTGGCGGACGGGCACGCCAATCATTGGCCGGCTGGGCTTCGAGGGAGCTGTCGCTGGGCTCCACGCCTCGCCCTCTCCCCCGGCCCCCCCCGTTTCCCATGGATGGGAGCGCCCGAAGCGCGCCTCATGGAGCGCTGGAAGGGCCCACTTGGCTCGCGGGGGGGAGGCTGAGCGGAGCGGAGCGCGGTTTCCCCTGGCTGGAGCACAATGGGCGGCGGTGGGTGCCCGCGGCGCCGCGCCGGGAGGCAGCGGCATGTCGGGACATGTAGTCGCGACAGCGCCGCGTCCCGGAGCCGGGGGCTCGCGCAGCATCCTACTGAAACGCCCGGTCAGAAGGGTCCCGCCCCGGGTGGGAAGCCCGCAGCCGCGGGAAGTGCCGGGGGGTCCCTGGCGCGGCGGTGCCGACGCGAGGCGGCGGTGGACGCCGGGCAGCGGGAAGATGGCGGGGCGGGACAGGGGACGGGCGCGGACACCTGGCCGGGCACCGCTCCTCGCGTATCTGTATGTATGTACATTAAGTGTATATATATGCGTGTGTTTGTATTAATTTTTCAGATATATATATATATGTAAATGTATACTCTTTATGAAGTATATATATGTGTGTGTGTGTGTATATATGTATGTGTGTGCAGACAGATAGACAGATCTACTTAAAAAAATGTCCGCAGGCGAAGCTGATTCATGGAAGCGCCGCCGGCAGGTGTCTGCGGGCTCCGGGCCGGGAGAGGGTCCCGCACCCCTCGGCACCGCAGCGAGAGGGCTCAGACACCCCGCGCCTTCCCATCTTAAACATAGCCTAAAATCTCTGCCTTACGTGGTGTTGGAGCATTCGGCAATGTGCTATTTCATTCTTCATGTTGTATAGAAAAGTTAAACTCCTTCATGTTTGGCGTCCTGAAGACATAATTTCTGCTTGAGCAAAGTAAAGCAATTGTAGAGGTGTGTGTATGTATAGCCTTGTAGCTTAATAAATATTCCAAGTGAAGCAGTTTAAAATGTAGTTTTATTGATGAAGATCTACAGTGCCTTGAGTGATGCTGTTGATCCAGTAAAAGCTTGTCACGCAGGCAGATAGAGGTCCAAGCTGAGAAGCGTAACCCAGCTGAGTCACTCGTGCCCAGTCGCCCGTTCTCTACTGCTCGTGCCCTGCCCGGGAGCGTGTGGCGCTTGCAGTCCCAGCAACACAGCCCCTGTGCGACAGGACATCGAACCGGCTCAGGGAACGCACTCCGCTGCAATACAAGTCCATAGAAAATCGGTGTGTTTTCTTCTCCGATCATTCCATTAATCTGGCTTTGTTACCAAAAAAACCTACAAAAAGCTTGGTCTTCCTGTGTTGGTGTAAGATATTACTGTTTTGGAAGGCTGCCAAAGAATACCAGTTCCACACCAGAATTACTACAACGGCACATTACCACCCTCAGCCCAATTCATTGCCCACCAACTCACCATCTTCCTGGTGGAGGCAAGTCTTGAGATATGGCGTAGGAGCCTGAACTGTAGCTGCTGATGCATGGACACACATTTCCTTCTGCATCTGCTACAGAAACAGCCATCTCTGGCAGAGGGGTAGGCTGGAAAATTGACAGGCATTTTCACACAACTTGCTGTAGACTTCAGCATCTTATTCAGGGGTTGGGATTTTTAGCTATTGATGTTCATCAGCTAATATAGAGAAGAGAGACATAAGGACACATGAAGGAGCTAGGAAAGGGCATCAGTTCTGTGCTGCAGTTTAGTGAAGCCTTTAGTGAGCACTCCACACAAATATATCAGCTGTCAATGCTCAGTCTCCTCTCCATGTCCTTTGCACCTTCCATAATAAGCTAATCAATTGGCCCTGAAGAGCCACAAGGTTATCTGCCTTTCTTGTTTTAATTAATTCCTCTCTTCTCCTTTTTCAAACTTCCTTTTCTACAATACCAAAAAGCAGCTTTAAAGGGAAAGACAGAAATTAGAGAGAGAGAGACCAGAGACCACAAGGATAGCTGGGGCTTGGATCATCAGATAGTTTTTCTATGCCACCTTGCTGGATTTCCATCTGCTTAGGAAGTTGCTGTTTGCTCAGCAGTTGTCCTGGCAAACCTGCTCCCAGTGCCAGATGGCAGGTAACTTCAGAAAAGTGATACTTGAGATTACACAACCAATTAATGAAGTCTTGAATGTTATATGGTTTTCTTCATTTATTCACACAACCAAGTTACAGAGGAGGAAAAGAAATATCATGATGAATCTGTATCATTATTGCCTGACATGGAAAGGACCCAGCTGTTAGTCTGGCTTCATTCACAATCTGCAACTCAACTGTAACAAAGTGTTGTAAGCCAGCAAGTGGCCTTTCATTTGGTTTAACTGCTAAGAAGGTTATACAGTCTCAGAAGACAAAATAAGCCTCCAAGTTAGGCATGTGTCACTAGCCAGAACAAAGATATATATTAAACAAAGAAATTAGGAATAGCGTGGAGAACTGTGCCAGGCATCGTCTGCCTGTGCATGTGTACCTGTACCTGGGAGAGCTGCAAACCAAACAGCACCAGTTTTATCTCCCACAGGCCGCAAATGGTGCATGAGGTTGTCTCATGTCTGTGCTATGAACAGACACCTCAAGCCTCAGCAGCAAAAATAGCATTTTAACTCAGACTTTTGATCTGAGGCTCATACTATCTGGGTTAACCCCAGACATCTGACCAATGCAGCATGTGTGCATGAGTGCCTGTTTGTGTAGCTGTAGGAGCGGGCGGAAAAACAGACACACAGTGTGAATTACTCACTCTATAGATAGAACAGGAAGTTTCAACCCAAATCTGTAGAAGAAAATTCTAGTTTTGTCTTAACAATCCATACAACTATGGTCCTTGAAGAAAAGCAAGTAAATCACCTACAGCTTGTCTGCTATAATCTCATTTTGCCTTACCGTGCACTACTCCAGCTGCAGCAGGGAGTGAAGACAGACACTTTTTTCTGTTCCAAGGTGGCTTCTCATGTTCCCACAAGGTAAACATGGTGTAAATTGGTAAATGTGCTTCCTGGCCTGCATACCATGGTGCTACCCAGTCAATGGGTGGGACTACCACACATCCCAGTTTACCAACCCTCAGAGGCTTCCCTCAAGCTGAGATGGAGCACAGGCTCACATCAGAGCTGTTTGGTTTCAGAGCCTCTGTGGCTTGGAGCTGTGTTCAAAACCCAGCACATATCTACCCAAAAGTATGTTTCAGAGAGAAATCAAAGAACTGGGGTGGGAGGGAAGGGTGCAAGAACCCTACAGCTCTAAGTAAGGGCATCACCTCCAACAGTTTTAATACCTCCTTTGTCCAGCAAAACAAGACCTTGTGTATTCTTGTAATTTCGTGTGACTACAATACAATGATTGCTCACTTTGTGACTGGTTTCTTCTCCCTTTGCAATAATCTGCAGACTCGTGGACTTTCGCTATTTGGATTAATGCAAAAGAACGATTATGCACCATAACACTTGATGTTGTTGTATAATTAATAATGTGATACTAAAATTATGATTAAATTATGATAAATATATCCTATACATGAAAGCTTAATTAATTTTATCTATACTGGGTGTCTGAAAAGTTTTTGTAATCAAAAATATTTTGGATAAAAAATAGATGTTAGCATTTATATATTTCATAATAACACTCTTGAAATATACTTTAAGTGCAGTTAGTTGGAAGTTTTCTAAAAATGTGGTGTTTCAATGGAAAATGCTGTTTCTGTAAAAGTTACATTTTCCACAGGAAACAATTTTGGCAATGTTTTTCTGCTTTCCGACAAAAAACAATGCACTGTTATACTTACAGATGCAGAAATGTCTTTACCATTGAAGTCAGCACAACTTGGGTTAGGGACTCAGCACATGAAAGAACTGGAGCATGGAGTATAAATGCCAGGAAGCTGTTGAACAGCTCAAGGGTACACATAAAAACGAAGTCCAAGTGAAACATTTGTCTTTGATCTGACAAACTGAAATACAATGTGTCTTTCTACAAATGTCAAAATGTTTCACGCTGGTTGAAAATAGTTAAATGAAACATTCAGGAATATCAGGATCACATACTTTTTGTATCCTCTTATCCTCAAAACATTTCAGTGTTTAGTCACTTTTGTTTCTGATGAGGATAAAAATACTGTATCAAGTTTTCTGGCTGATCTTCAGCTACAGTTTAACCACTTAGATCATAAGTAACAAACTTAAAGACAGCAACCTCCCTGGAGTCTCAAAACGCTAATTTTGGAAACAAAAGGCATGGTGGACAATAGATCTGAGTAAGATACATAGTATCCTTTCCATAATACAAAATAATTGAATTTCTGATTTAAACCTGAAACTAATCTTATCTTAAATGAGTCATAAAGACCTGATCAGTGTCTGTATAATATGTTCCATTCGTATTCATTAAGTGCCACGTGACTGCTGAATTTCTTGACATTTGTCTCTATTACTCTAAGTTCAGCAATGACAGACTCCTGTAATTACCACTGAAAATAATCCTACTACAATTTAATTTTACCTGGCTTGCTTACTTTTTATTTAGTTATTTACCATCTTCTGGGATTCATTGTGTGATATTGCTAAAACCCTTTATATGTGACATTTCTTATGCAGATAATAAGAAATTTAGACCAGAATTACTGAGTTCCATGATCAGGGCATATTTTGGAATCCTGTCTAAGTGTAACATACACCCCCCTCCCAATACCAACACAGTTTCAATACACAGAAGAAACTTTGTCCTTGCTGCAGCACTTACTGAAGCAGCTTTGAGGTTTAAAGTGGTTTTTAGGTATTGCTAGCATGCAGCTGAAACAAAAATAAAAGTGTGCATTATGATCATCAGCATAATATTGTACCATGACCAGCTTTACAAAGGAAATAGCTCTGAAATACTGTCCAGACTTAAAATGTTTCTTTTTTTTTTTTTTTAATTTCATTTAATGAAAGATTTTTAGATTTTTAACTGAGGTACTTTGATTTTTGTGAGTGGAAAAACAAAAGTTTCAGAGTGCAATCAAGATTCTCTGCAAGTTTTTAACAGTATTAAAATAAATAGCATATGGGTTTCAAATTAATTGCTGTGTCCCCTTTTGATAGTTGCTGTTCGACAGCCTCCCTGTAAACCCTACCCTGAGAGACCTGATGACTTATTTATACATGTCACTATTTATGCAGTAGGAGACCTGCTCTGTGCTATTGGACCAGGAAAATCAGGAGCCATTTTCCATCTGTATCTTTTGACCTTATTAAAACTGGACAGAGAATTTCTGAGCCCTGTCCTGCGCCTCGGTGCCGGGCAGGCGTGGGTTGCTGCGGGCCAGCTGCAGCACTGCGGTGGGCTGCCCCGGGGAACCTCATTTGCCTCCCTGTGACAAAGCTTTCCTCGAGGGTATTCCCCAGGCACAGCCACAGCACATCTGAAATGGAAATAGCAGCAGCAGAAGGTAAGCCTGTGCACAGGCCATGCTAGGTATCTGTGCTCTCCAACCTTTGCCTGCAAGTATCAAAAAGAGCACTGTTAAAAAACCTGGTGTGTTTAAAAGACACCAGGGAAGAATCTGGATGTTCTAATGGGAGGAACTCATTCAAAATGTGATTTTAAAATGTGTAATTGAATAAAAATGAAGTTTTCGGTATCCCTTGTAAAAAAATAGTCATGGTATGAAATTTTGCATCGATGAATCCAAGAGGTTACTATAAACAGAATGAGCTTTGCTTAATTTATTTTGTTCAGTTATTGTGAATTGGCCTTGAGAACAAAAGAATGAATCAGTTCTATTTCAGGGTTCTTATCCATTAACATAGCAGTATTTATATCATCCTTAAACAAATATTAGACTTGTTTGTCTCTAGTTTTACATTCATCAGTACACATTAGAGTATTCCCACTTCTCTAAAATACATCCTTACTGAAAATAAAACAAAAAATTGCTAGATAGAATCTAAGCCAAAATTATGAAACACTGCTCTTTTACCTGGTATGAGCATTCTCTGGATGCACATAGTATTCCATTTTATTCTGAAAATTCTATTAAATTGATAACAAGGACAGAGACAGCTAATGCATTAGATGGACTGGTGAAACTGAGCCCCCTGAGTCCCTCCTGTGAAATGCCTGCTGTTATGATCATTAGTCGTCATAATGGCCAGTTCAGATTCTCAACTATTTTGTAGATTAAAAAAAAAAAATATTTTTAATAGTCTCTTAAGGGAAATAGTAAGGCTTATAGTTTGGGAAACAAAGCCAGATGGGAAGGGGAAAAAAAATTAAAACTAAAGACACCCCTCCCCCTCAAGCCCACAAAAATCATACTATAGGGAGACACCCTATATATGACCAGATCTGTTTATATGTTAACTTCAAAAAAATATGGGTACAGTTACGACTTTATTCTCTAATGTGAGTTTGCTCCCCACATTTCAGTGAAAGGTTTGCTGTTATATCTGTGCGCTGTAGCAAAGTGACATAAGCCCAGCATATACTGTGTTCAACAATATTCATATTTCATTATCAGAGAGCACAACAATAGTTCCATTGTGTAGACAGCTCTCCTTGGAGGTGGAAGGAAGGCTGCACACAAGCTTCCAGAGTGGTCCAGAAATATGATGGTGACACCAGACTGGCTCATGTAAACAGGAAATCAAACCAGGATGTAAACTGGACTGCTTCCATATTCAGTAATATTTAGCTAAAAATAAACAGTTTAAATAGAGGTAGGAAAGCCAATTCTCTCTGCAAACTCATTTTGCAACTTGTATTTTTCAAGACCTAATAGAAAAATTCAAATAAAATGAATGGTAGTGTTGCTCTATCAATATGTTTGCAATGAGATTGCAGTAACTTCCAGAGGGCCTATTAGTGTGCAAAGGACAATTGAAAGTCTCTTTCCAGAGAATAATAAGGACTTGGAGATGAAGACTGAAAAAGGATACAACTGATCTATAAGTATATCAATGGATTAAAAAAATCAAGGAGAAAAAAGTTCTACTTCAGCTAAAAGACAATATAATCATAAGAATAAATAAATACAGACTGTGAAATCTAGAACTGATGAGCCATCTCATTCTGAGAAGGGGCTCTCAATCAGCCCACACAGAGTGAGGAGAAGCTGGGCTTTTTTTCTTTCTTTGGTAAGAGTATTACCTAATGCTATTGCTGCCTTCAAGACCATCATGTGGAGTTCACCTGGGAGCTCTTCTGCAGTCTGAAGTTCTTATGAATTCTCTGTCTGTTGAAATTAGGATAAACTGCTCTCCAACTTTAGGAACAGGTGAATATCGGGTAAGAACTGGAAAAGAACAGCAAAAGTCACCAAGTCCAAGTTCCTGCTATCCCAGGTAAACCTGAATATAATCCATTTAATAACACTGTCAAGCTTCATCTCCAAATAAATCACATTATTTTCCTCCACTGGCCACACAAGAAGATTATTCCAAAACCTCAGTGCTATAACTCTGAGAGGTATTTCTTATTTTCAACCTCAAATTTTCAAGGATTTTCTTTCCAGCACAAAATATCTCTTAATCACAAACATCTTTGTTTTGCTATACTAGAAAAGTTATGCTTTTGCCCCACTCTTGTGCCATAAACTGTTCATCATTTCTAACAGGGTCTTCCTCATAGCTGGAGAGTCATATTAATTCTTTAAGATGAATCAGTCTTTCTTGGATAGGGAAGATTAGGTATGTGCTAAGTTCCAGATTATTGAAAAACTTCCCTAACCTCTGCATCTGCTTGCTGAGGATGAAGGCTAAAAGACAGAAGGAGTAGATGTAATTCTGAAGGAAAATAAGGAAACACAGGAGGAAGCTTTTTTGGTTAGAGTTTCACCACTGGTAAGCAAGAGCAGTATGTCATTTTCCAGAGAGATGCTTGCAGCCTGAGAACAGCAGCGAGAAATGGCCAAAGGTTCTCTAGTGGGTGGCTGTATTTATTCCCACCTGGAGTACTGAATCCAGCTCTGAAGTCCTCAGCACAAGAAAGACATGGACCTGTTGGAGTGAGTCCAGAAGAGGGCCACCAAGATCGATAGCGGAATGGAAGACCTCTCGTACAAGAAAGGGCTGAAAGAATTTGGTTTATTCAGCCTGGAGAAGAGAAGGCTTTGGGGTGATCTAATTGTGGTCTCTCAGTACCTGAAGCTATCAGCTACTAATCAAGGCTAATCAAGGCTTTGGCATTGTCACAGACTATGTAACACTGGAATAGGACCCAGAGCCAACTGACCTAGCCTTCAAGGAGGGCTCATTCTTGAGACAACAGTCCATATGATCCAAACTTGTCACCTCAGGCCCACAGGAAATGTTGGATAAGTAAATAAATAAGATGCTCAGTTTTTTCTCCCCCTGAATGTAGAACTTCCCCAGAAACTTGGAGGCTGTGGAAGGAGAAAAGCCTAGACAAACTTGGCCATGAGACAAACATCTTGGTTCAGGAGTCACAGTTCTGACCTGGAGACACACAAAGGATATCCTGGATGGCAGAGGTAGAATTTAAGTGATAGCCATTAGACATTAGAAAGAGGAATCACATATAGTGGAGGTGGTGCATGTTCTTATTCATGTGCATGCTCTGAGGGAAAAGGATTTTTACACCATCTAGAAGTTGATGAGAAGGTGTAAATGCAAACTCTGTGACAAAGCCTGTAATGGAACTGCCCTCCAGTGCAATAGATTTTGCTCTAACTTTCACCGTGTTCCTGGTCCTCAGGTCTCCAAGGACTGCCTTTCTTCCTTCTTTAGCCTTTTGCCACCACAAAGTTCATTAGCATATCCTTATTTTGATAATTAATGAAGGTGATGAATAGTACCATTGAATGATCCTGTGCTCATGACTGAATTCTGAGAAATTCCACTTGCAAAACAAACAAATCCAGAAAACCAAAAATACTAGCATGCAACTTCCAGTAGTTAAAACTGTTCCATTTTCATAGTACAGACTTCGGGTTTCTTAGCTTCATAGCAAACTAAAGTGGATTGTAAAATCTGTAAATATGAACTAAAATAGAAGGAGGAAGACAAGAAGGATTCAGTTGTGATAAAAGGAAATCTGCACAAAGAATGAGGATAAAGTACAATGCAGCTGTTACATTTCAGCATCACTTATTGAAGAAAATTAATATCAAGCTCCTTTAAAATTATATTTTTCCCTCCTTTTATTTAGCTCTTATGTACAAAAATGCAGTAATTGCTCGAATAAATGCACTCTTGAAAGGGCTAAGACCTCAGCATTAACAGAACTTGCTTGCAGTATTGATTGTATGTATGTTTGCTGGTTAATTATTTAACTTTGAAGCTGCTCACAGTTTTATTGTTCCTGGTTGTTCTACCGATTTATACTTCTGGTAAGCATCAATTTCTACTCATCACAGAAGAAACTCTACTTGATTAGAGTCAGAAACCATTCTATTTGGTTCTAAGTGCAACATGTTCTCTGTACAAGGAATAAATTATATACCTGCTACATTGCCAGATGCGTAGTCAGTAGGCAATCTTCTGCAAACATGGAGGGGTTTGTTGTTTTCACATCAACATTAACCATCTCAATCAAACTGCAAAATTCATACTCATTGCCATCTGAATGGTTGTAAACACAAATTCCCTGGACAGTATGGTCCAGGGAATTTGTGTTTACAAATGGAGAATGGCTTTCCCTCCTTTACTGATGTAACTTCAGAAAAAAAACTAGCAAGATAAAAAAATCACCATGAGGTTTTATAGCACATACCGAGCATTTTCAAAGTATTTGTGTCAAAGAATTTAACAGGATGTAAATTATTAATATCAAGGAAACAATGGCATAAGCATGTGGTCAGAGCAACAAAAATTAAAGTTGTTCCTTTCATTACAGACAGCAGATCGAAAGCATGCATGACAGAAAACACACCTGAGTATTTCTAATTTATGACAGCAATAATCACAGGCAATGTACTAAAATAATGAGGCAAATTTCTTTCACTAATGTTTTTTTGAAGTTACAGCCCTGTGAAAGACGCACTGCCTGGACCATTAGTATTTTTTACAAATTAGTATGGTGCCAGTGTGTTGGAAGGATATATCTGCTAAACAGTCAGGACGTCTTCCGGAACAAGACACATAATTGACAAACATTTAATAGATCAAATCTGCTATATGTACATACAGGCTGTCTTATTGGAAATACCTGCAGAATCCATTAGCAACTCTTTGGATTACATTATTTTTCACCCAAACAACCAAAAACCAAGGAGCCTTTAACATAGTAAAGCACACCATTTTCCCCATAATCTATCTGGCAGTCAATGGTAGGTAATAGTGTGTCTGAATGCTTTGAACAGTAAATACAAAAACAGAGAAAGCCAAAATATTCTCAGGTCCACACACAACTGCTAAAATGGAATGCTCACAAAGTTATCTGTACTCATGGTTTAAATCTGCTTTTAATTTTAGCCTTTACTTGCATTATACAAATCCAGTCAAGTCGACAGTCACATTCTGTAATACAGGTATTACCAAATAAACAGCCTTTTAATATGCTCAGCAAAATTCACCATTCCTGAAAAGCCTGATCTCTGGTTAAATGTAAATCTACATGTTGCCATGAGTTGTTTCTTGGTTTTGCTTTGTTTCATTCTAAATGAAACATGAATGTTTGTCTTCTATACTGCTCACAGAAATGGAGATCCACAGGAGAGAAAACACTCAGCAGGATTTTCCTTAAGGAGCTTCTCAAATGCAGTGATCCCAGCAGCACTGCTCAGCCCGTGCCAGAGCATGGGCACAGCATCTTGGGGTTGTCTCCTGCATGTACTTCAAAGGCAGGAATCCAGCTGCCTAATTGTGTATCCATTTAATTCATCTCCCTTTAGAGCCAGCCCAGAGAAGCCATTGGTAAACTGTGCTCACTGTGCTTATACCAGTGCTCACTGCACTTATACCAGTGCTCACTGCCCTCATACCAGTTTTTAAGCAGGACTGCAGGGCAGACCTTCAATACTCTGAACTAATACCCCGATTCAAACAGAAGAAACAATAATAAGCAACAGAATTGGTAAACATCAGGATAAATACAGTACAATGAGGAAGAGTCAGCATGGTTTTTCTAAAGAGAAGTTGTGCTTCACCTATCTACCAAAGTCCTCTGACATGTCAATAAAACATTGGCAGCACAAATATGTTTGATACCATCTGTCTGGATTTCCAGAAGGCACTTAAAAAGTTGCCTCCCTTGAGGCTCTTGAGGAAGCTAATCAGACATGAAGAAATGTTCAGAAGATGGGAAGAAATTAAGTAAAGTATTAGTCGACTCTCAAAGTAGAAAGAGATCACACATGGAGTCCCACGTGGCATTGTGCTGAAGTCTGCATTGCTCAACACAGATCACAAGGGATCAGAAAACAGCATCAAAAAGGGATGAAAATATTTGCTGATGGCACTGAATTGTCAGTGATACAGACTATGGCTGATTGCAGACTCACATAAGACTTTCCTACCATGTAATGACTAGGCAACAAGAATTCACTGTAGAGGAATCTAAAATGAGGACAAACATTGCTAGAAATCACTACGAAAGGAATCAAGAATATAAAATATTCTTTTTCTGTTGTAAAAATACATTACATATCCACATCTTCAGCAATGTTTATAGTTATGTGTCCATCTGAAGACAGATATAGAAGTCCTGTAAAAGATACAGATAAGTGCAACAAGTATGATTAAAGATATAGAGTGATTACAGGATGAAGAACAATAAAATAGATTAAGGGTTTTGTTTGCAAAAAGAAATAATATACTAGAAAACAGTAAAATCAGGAGCGGCCTGAATAAGGTAAGTAGGAAATAACTGTTTCTTTCAGCTCAAAATCAAGAAGATATCAAATGAAGCCAGAAGATGCCAATCTCCAGGCAAACAAAAGGACCTGTGTCTTCACTCATCACATTATTAACCAATAGAACTTATGCCAGGACATTGTGGATGCTAAAACTGTACCTGAATTCAAAATAAGATTTTGATAAATATCAAAAATCAAATAAATCAAAATAAGATTTTGATAAATTATATCTTATTTTGATAAAATAAGACTTTGATAAATAAGATTTTGATTAATGAACAAAAGGACACCTAGGACTATTCAGTACAAACCCACATCAAATAGTTTAGGAAGTCACAGATTTACTGATCAGCAGACACTCAACATGTATTTTGGGAAGGGCTTCTAGAGGGCCCTTATAACCTTCTCAGGAAACTTACTTGGTAGTCACTATTGGAAACAAGGTGCAGAGCTAGATGAAACTGCTCTTACCCATATTAGAATTGGAGTTATGCACTGTCAGTGTTGAGTCACTGTGCATGGAAGTAATCTGTGCTTCACCTGAAGAATGAAACTGGAATTTCTGGGCTGTGCCATCAAACTGTGCACATACAGCTGTGCTTCTTGGAGAAACATGAAGCCTGCTCTACACATGGAGCCACAATCTCCAATGTGTTATGAATGTCCAAGGTTTCCAATGTATGCCACACCTCTCCTCACAACTGCGCATGCTCACTGCCATTGCACAATTTCCCAGGAAAAGGGTTGCTGCATACCTCCAAATCTTAGATAAATACACAGTTTCTCTATATTGTGACAGACAATTTCTAAGTGAGAAATAACTTGTGTTCATGAGAAAACAGAAGGATGGTAATCCTGCTTGGAATATCTTTTTATCTGGAGTGAATGTGGCTTCTCTGACTTGAACCACAGGTTTTATATCTTTTGCTGGTTCTTGTTTTCATTTTCTGCAAATGACAGGCCTCTTTGTCTCTGCTTGGTGATGGAACCTAAAGGTTTTCTAGACAGTTACATTTCTTTACCCTCACTATTTTTGTTGTCACAGTTCACAGTCCTATAATGAGAGGTGGTTGAGTTCATCAGAACACCCTCAAATTTCTTTTTGCCAAAGTGATCTTCCTGGTCCATACTGCACATGTGACTGAGGCTCTTGGGTGCAGAGATGTGGTTTTATTGTGAAGATAGGGTCTTAATCATGTTCATTTGCCTTAGTGTTTGCTTTGCTGTTTCAACATTGTTTTCCAAGTCCATTGACCTCCAAATAATACAGGCTGCAAGTGGATCTATGAGACCTCCATACCTTTCAAATACCTGAAATTCCTGGGATATTTAATGTGTTCCGTTATATGAAACAATTTTATCATAAATGTTGCTGCTTAATGCTATCCTGTTGTTATTAATTGCCTTGCTGACTAATTATTTAGCTGAATTACATTAATAAAACTGGCCCAATAGTTACTGCAAGGTCCTGGTCACCTCTGTGTTTGAATAATTCCATTGCCAAATGCTTTCAGGCTCTGCCTCAGAAATTAGCACAAATTTTAAGTTTTTACACTTATTGTGTATTGTGCCTTGTGTTGAATTCTAATTTTTTTTTTCAATTATTCTTGCATGTTTTTTGGTCAGCATGATATCAGCATGAGTTCTGTGGGTTTTTTCTCAAATTTCCACATTTTCTTCAAAAGAACTGTTTCCTTTTCTTGTAGGACTAGTTCACTTCCTGCAGATAATTCTGTGGTTTTATTCTAGATGTCTGTAAGAATTAATTAAGTTTTCTACCAGCTATCCAGAAGATTTTTTTTTGTTTTTTAAAACATTATACTACTGCCCTCTGTATCTGAGGGATTATCTGTAGATTATGCTAAGTATGCTAAGTATATTGGGCTGTGCCTGGTCCTACATCTCATACTCTGAAACAAAGTGAGACCTGTTTGACAAAAAGTAATGTAAGCCTCCAGTTTTACATTCAATTACAAGTTATATTTTCCCATCTTTTTTTCTCACAGAGAAAGGTATTCTCACAGAAAATTTGGCAGCAGGGATACCAAACCTTCCTTAAGAATATTTTCCAGGAATTGTTTATACAATCTACCTGTCCAGAGCTCATCCAGATGGTTTTCCTTGATGTCCTATCATTGTGTCTCACTTCAAGGCTCTCATAGACACATTATGATTTTCATGTGTCTCACAAATAAATATGGAAAGTTTTCTTACTGTTACTAATGTGACTTTCACCTAGGGGGTAGGGGGACTGGTGCTTTTGGCTGTTTCTGAAAGAACACAGATAAACTTTCTGACATCTAATGACAATGTGAAGTAATTCCTTCTCTGCTTGAGCATAAGTTTGCTCCCCCAGTTAAGTGTTCTCCATTTACTCCACTCCTGCCACAAGGCTGCTCCAAGGCTGCTGGTGAAGGAGTTCAGAAACCTTTTTCACACATGTCAATCACACTTTCCAGCTCACACTCTGCTTTCAGTAGCCAGCTCAGCAGAAGCAGTCAATCACCAAAAAGCTGGAACCTTCATTGGTTCCAACTGCTTGGCTTTTCTAAAGGGAAATATACATGGATATAGATACTTATTATTGATTCCTCTCATTCTATCTCCTAAAAGCTGAAGCAATTAATCAGTAATGAACAGCCTCCTTTATATTTTACAGTCACATTTTAAGCTGAAAAATAGCCTGAATGACAACGTGTTGATTGCAGACACCCCCCAGTAGCAGATGCAATCCAGCTTCAGTGGGAGATTCTTCTGCAGCCAGCACCAGGACAGGGGACAGTGTGGGAGCAGGTGTCTGTGGCTGTGTCCAGTACAGGGTTTCTGCCACAGGAGACCAGCCCTTGTTGTCCCAGCTATGTGAGGAGGAATGGGGGTAGCCAGCACGAGCACTCATTTGGATCCACCACCAGAAAAGGGGTACAGGGACTTACTGATAGTGCTGCTGGAGTGTAGCTGGCCCTCGCTTTGGGTGTTGTTTATTTAGAGCATACTGAGAGCTGCTGAGCTTGGAATCTCCTCTCTGTGAAACAGCCACCAGAAGTGTAGGCTTAGGACTTAAGCTTAAGAAAATTAATGTTGGGGGATTCTGATATGCCCTTTTATTCTCTCATTACCAATAATTTGCAAAGGCAGGAACAAAATCAATCTCATAAATAACATAATCCATCTTGGCAGAAAATGCCTATAGAGGAATGAACATTTTAAAATACTTCCAGCTTCTGCATGAAAAGCTGTGAAACATCTGTCTCAAAAAGAAAGGGTTTTTAAATAGTTTTCTGGAGGTCAGGTATTTTTTTTTACACATTATTACCTCATAATTTAGTTGGATGCAGATAATGGCATATGAATATCAAATACTTCTCACTCCTTGTGCTGACATTTTTGTGCATGTTGATCATCATACACTTCTGTAATGCAAAATTCTTCCTTTTGACCTAACAGTGATCTCAATTGCTTTTCTCAGAAGAACTTACCTTTCAGCAATGCTTATTACAAAATATTTTCAACTATTATTTTGTTGCCACGTTTTGATTTTATAATTCACAGTGGGCTATGGTTGCTGATTACTAAATGTAGATTTCTACTCATTAAGCTTTAATTTCTACTAAAATTGAATAAAAAAAGTTTCATGACTCAAGCCTTTAAAAGCCAGATGTTTTAAAAAAATCTTTCTACATTTTAAAACAGCTGTTTATTAGTCAGATGAACTGAACATTTTAAAGTTAATTTTGCTATCAAGACAAAGAGTTCAACAAAACTGGAATTCTTCCAACAATGCCAGTTGAAATAGGATAAAATCATAAGGGTTAGAAATTGAGTGTAAAAAGCATAGGTCTGATGCATGAACCTGAGATAATAATGTGTATCCAGCTGCTAGCAACATATATTAAAACCCTTACCCATTTCCTTTTCCCCTCAAATGCAGTATGGGCAGTTTATAGGTAATGGTCTCTCACTATAATGGTAGGTTAAAGATTACTCAGTAATAGTCATTAAAAATTTGACTGGTTTTACACTTCTGGTAATCTGCGTTCACAGAGGTCAAAGAGTGAATTTCAATGGACTTCTTGTGTTTCTTTCCAAAATTTCAAAAAGTATTACAACATTTTTTGATCACGGCAGGTCAGGTCACAGTCCAGCTGGGTCCGTGCCCCCCTTTAACCTATCTCTAAAATGGCCAGTAGTGGATGTTGAGTGAATGAACGCAAGAGATGAGACAGATCCATAGCCAGGTCATCCACAGGCACTGGCACTTTGCAGCTAAGGACATCCTCAACTGGAATTTATACACTGACATGCTGTGCTACAGTTATAAATAGTATCTGTGAGTGTTGCAGCTCTTTGACATGATACATTTCAAGTCCAAAACATTCTATGGCTTCTAGTTCTGTAGCATAATTATATGTTACCTGGAAAAGTACATCCCTTTGCTCATTTTAAATCTGTTGCCCAACAGGATTTCATTTGATTCCTCCTAAATCCTTGCATCACCAGAAAATGTTGGCTAACACCCATTGTATTCACAAGTTCAGAATTCTCTCTCAAATCCCTTCTTAAATTTTCTTCTGCAAGCCAGTTAGACCAGAACTATTTTGAGTTTCTTCATACAGAAGCTATTACATCTGCTCAGTGTTTGGAATTTTCAGCTGTCATCTTTAAACTGGACTATCCCGAATAATTTGTTACCATTCCCAAACTAATCTCTATATATCCAAGATTGTTTATGGCCAGTTAATTGAATAGTGTCCATCTCAGTAGAGATACTTGCAGAGACTCCTTATAACATCCTTCATTGTGAAGACAAGAACTCTGAAGAGAACATTTTCTTCATTAGATAACACCTCCATTTATTTCAAATACTTTGGTGAGGGACTGAAAAAAATCTGAAAACAGTATACTTACTGTAAACAGTGACCCTTGCCCATTGACCTCTAGCATCTTCAGTAACTTTGTGAAACACCACATCAGATCTAGAGGTTTTGCTGATTTTTCTCCAGCATATCAATCTGAAAGCAGTGTTTACTTTTTTGTATTCTTTTGTATGGTTTCCACCAATATATTCATATGTACTTTCTTCTCATATGCCCTTTCTGTTTTAGAACAACATCTGTAAGGAAAACATATTTTCATTTTTTGCACTCTATGCACAACAAGCCAAAGGAACTTTAATGAAAAATTAATATGACACACTTGCAGAGCTTCAAGGTCAAGTTTAACTGTAGAGAGAGGCTTGAAGGCCTTTGGAAGTAATTCAAAGCCCACTGAGTCCTTTTGCAGCTCCAAAGATTTCCAATACATTTAGATGACCTGGTCACTGTGTGTTTGATGCAAAGAAAATTTTGCAGCCAAGGCTCTGCTGTAGAAAAGGCTTCTGACTGGTTATAAAGTTCCCCATGAGGCTGATGCTGTTCTGTAGACTTCCAAGACTTCCTACTGACTTCAGTGAGCACAGAATAAAGCTACACCATCCCACTGCTGCTTTGGGAAGCAAAGCCCATTTCAAGCAGAAGAAATTCTTCCACGGAGAAGAATCCTATGCCATGTTTTGGGAGAACAAAATCTCAAAGTCTTTCCTCTGGAAAACTTTCATCTGAAGTAACAGCTTAAAGCAATTCTGCACTAGATAGTAAGTGTCTAATTATTAAAAAAGCTGCATCAAGGTAAGGAAAGAAAAAGCTGGTCTGGCACTTTATTGAACTTTTTTCCATTTGTAAAATATGTAAATGAGCAGCGACAAAAATGTCAGTACTGACATTTTATCTACCCTTCCTCCTTTTCTTATATTTTACATTTTCCAAATAACTCCTTATCAGCTCATTTTTTAAAAAATTGCACTTTATGTCTATTTTCCCAATGTTTTGATGCAAAACTTCCATGCATGCACCACAATTTGCACATTGAAAGCCAATTTACAATGCAAAAGTTCATGCTAATTTTTATATGCAATTCAAATTTCCAGAACAATGGCACATACATTAAAAAATACCGTATTGTGAAAATATAATCTTAGGTAAGCAACAGATTGCTATTTGACCTACAAAAGAATATCATAAAACAGTGAAACATGTCTCACAAGTCACAGCAAAAAACACATTAGCACTCTAAGCAGTGGTTTGTTTACATTAAAATTAGCTCTGAGAAGGTTTACTGGGAAACTGAGTGCTTCTATTTTCCATTAGAGTACTGAGTGCAGGATGTACAGCTGCTTCCATTTTTCTGTGGCTTCTGTTCTTCTAAGCCACATGGAAATATCCATTTACTTAGAATTTTCTGTGAAAATCCAAAAGAATTTCAACTGAAGACTTAGGGTTGGATGAAACCAATAAATAAGACTGTGCTGGCTGCATGCCTTTAGGGAAGCAATCATTAGTTCACACTCAGGAATATGGTGGTGGATCTCACCAGGGATGTTTGGAGCTACAGAAAGGCTAAAGGAAAGCAGAATTTCCAAGCCTGTACTTCACACTTTGCCCAGTCACTTCTCATTTAATACCAGAGGATGATTTGTACAATGATCAAGGGTAGAATCTGGCCAGAATTTAACTAGCTGGATGAATAGGAAGTGCTATAAAGGCATTATTGTCATCTAAAAATGACCTAAAGAAAAGTAAAAATATTCACACTTTGGAGTTCTCTGTATCTCTGCAATTAAGATAAGATAATGCAGCATCAGTTCTGCAGCCCAGATGTCACATTGGAGATATTTCTGTAACTGTGAGCTAAAAAAAATCTCTTTTTGTTAATGATTCCTGAAATTTTGGACAGTTGGTATCCCAGATTCTGAATTTGTGGGTAGGCCCCATAAATGCTTCTTTAAACGCCACAGATCCACTGTACAGTCTGTTTATGTGATAATCCTTTCTCAAAGCATGAAGGGGGGACAGAAGAAAAGGGATCTGATCTGCTGAAATGTACTTGTTACTTCTTGGGGTCAATTTTGATTTGCTGAGTTGCTCTTGACCTTTTACTATCCCAGAATTTTACTATCCCCATTTACCATATTTGCACTAAGATCCCTCTACACAGCAATGAGTAAGAGCTGGATGGCCACAGTCACTTCATAGAACCACAGCCAATAACTTAAACTGTGATCAAATGTTGGTAACTGGAGTAAATGTTTTTTTTTTTTCATTTTCAGATAGGGAAACTAATATTTATAATTTATACAGCATTCCATGTTTCCGAAATACTGAAAACATTTTAAATTGATTAATCCTGTCTGTCATACACATTGAGGTCAAATTTGTTTTTATGGACAGCAGTATTACTCAGGATTAACTCAGCAGAATTCAGATCCTTCAGCATTATATGATAATATAATTTAGCTTTTAGTAATTACAAATATTTTAAAGAGGTTAAAACATTGAATGAAATGTTGTCCTGCTCTGCAAAGCTATTGCTGTGGTCTACAGGATCCAGAGTGTTAGGCAATGGCAGGATCTGCTCATTTTGAGGTTACATTTGTGTAAGGGATGAAATTTATGTCTGAGACAAATTCACTGAACACAGGTTTTTGCCAGCACCACAAGTCCTTGCCACAACTGCACTACAAGTGCAAAAATTCAGAGCAGGGCAAGAGGTTACTGAATCTCCACCTGGCTGCACCAGTGCAAGCAAATACAGGCCAAAGGGAGGGTTTCTCTTACTGCTAAGGAAGAGTGGTAGGCTGGCACACAGAAAGGACAGTGAGCACACACCACTAACTAGGTCCAATACAGCAAATCCTCACCCTTCCAGTATTACTGCACTTTATAATATTGGATATATATTTAAATAACTGTAAGTTATAAAAAAGAAACAGTTTCTCCTTAAACAAATAGTAGATCATTAATTCCTACTCATGGCCACAAGAGGAAAACCAAGAAATAACTAGGTTATTTTATAGTTTGGGAGATTTAGCATAGACATTATGCTTTCCAACATAAAGGATTGCTAAATACCAAAATAGGTTAGCTTGAAGATCATGGACTAGCAAGGCTTTAGGAAATGGGAAGTTTTAAGATCACTTAAGCATACTTGCATTGAGGATGGTCTAGGATACAGCTGAGCAGCTCAGTGTAAGGGATGAAGCACCAATCTCCTGAATTCCCATACAGCTTCTCAGAACCATGATTCCATAGGGGTACAGCTGCCCTTAGCCTGGTACAATACAAACAATCCTGAAAGCAAATGACCAACCTGAAACAATTGTACAACTAAATTAAAGAGAAAGAAAAAATGCCCTCACAATTTTCTTACTACTCTTTATCTCAAAGTTATGGATTATATTGGGTCAGACAAGAAAACAAACACCATATTCTGATGCAATCCAGTCCTGTCTGTTTTGCCCACATCACTGTTTCTTTTTCCCTATCTTGATTACAGATCAGAGTATTCCAGGCTTAAAATTGTAGTTGTCAGAACAAGAGGTCACTTGAGTCATTGCAATTTCCAGAATTGTAGCTTATGCCCTCAGAATTTTCTCTGGCAAGGTTTTATTGAAAATAAAACATATTCCATATCACCCTGTCTTTGCAAAACTTTAAAAGAGCTGACAAAGTGGGACAGAATGGCTGAAGGGTTTCTGCTTGGGTTTTTTTGACTTCATAAACATTAGAACAATACATTCCTGGTTTGGCCACTTTTATGGCTGACTGCCTGTACTTCTGGTAAAGAAATAGTTTAAATGAACCAAACTGTAAACTGATGCCCTACTGCAGTCATGGTGACTGCATCACCCCATTAGAGAGGGCAAAACATTTTGAATTGCCTTGGAACAAAACTCTTCACTGCTGTAACTCCTTTGATCTGTGTAAACCTGACTTTTGCTTTCTTTAGTTTTTCAAATTGCAGCTTGAGTTTTCACATGTATTTTTTATGGTAAAAATTACATTTGTTTGTAAAAATACAAACCCTGGTCTGAATGCAGTCTTGGTCATTTAATACTGTAAAATTAGAAAGCTGAAATGACACATTCAAGAATATATAGTCATTCTAATTCATATTAGAGGAAACAAAAAAAATCATGAGATAGAATTCACTAATTTTTTCCCTTAAATACCAATTTTATTCCCACAGTAAGATTACTAGCTAGTAAGTCTAGCTAGTGTCTAGAAAGTTAATTTTCAAATGTGCACCAATACTTTGCCCATAAGTATAATCTGTAAAGATGCACGTGGAATACAGATGTCAAAAATATTACATCAAATTCTGGTCCAAACCAAATTATGTTCCTATTTTGTGCCAGTAAATCCCCAGCACAGATCAAAAGGCACAGCCAGCACCCAACAGAATAAAAGCTGAGCACTGAGAAAAAGCTTTACTGTATCAACCACACTGAAGCAGGAATAAAAAATACTAGCATAAAAAAAAAAGTAGAAAGTAAGCTACATTTATTCTCTAAATAGCAGGGGAAAAAAGTCCATAGTATTTGTGGTTCTCAAATGCCTCAGAAGATTGCAGAGTATTTAGTGGAAATCTTTCAAAATTGCCAACTAAACTGATGGACATCTTGTTTGTACATGTTACATTACCAAAATTGGGCATTGCTATATTTAAATGAGATTTTGTGGAAGCTTTTCAGGTCTTACCAGTTTAAGACTAAACCAAACAGTGGTTCATTGAAATTGAAACATTTTCCAGTCAGTCTGGTCTAGAGACAAGCCTTAAGTGACTTTAATTCTGGAATTGTTTCAATTAAAAAAAAGAAATTTTAAAGATGCCATGCTACTTATGTTAATTTGGTTTTGCTACACAGAATTTTTTCCCAGCTTTTATATTTATTAGTTATATTTCCAAAATTTAATATCTGCCTCTAATTATTTTTTCATTTATTTTGTATTCTAGATGGGTTGTGAGAGGTGTAGTCCAGGTGGGAAAGGCTGCATTACAGTGTTCAGAAAGTTGCTATAAAATGTAATTCTTAGGAGCATCAGCTATATCTTCATGGGCTAACAGCAGCTGATATATGAATCTAGTGTCTGGGACAGTCTCAAACCAATAAGCCAGTTAATTTACAACAAGATTCTCTTTTCTGTTTATATATATATAAATATATATATATATATAAAACCAACCAACCAAAAAAAAATTTACTGTGGTCCTCATACCTACTTCTTACTGTTCAAAGATAGCCCATTTTAAGCAAAAATGATACATGCCTTATATGAACACAGTTGTCCTAAAATCGCCTGCTGTATCTTTCAGGTCTAGCAGTAATCCCTGTGTTTTCCTGCTTCTGCAACCTTTATACGGCCATGTAGGCCAATCCCAACAAACCTGCAAGAAAAAAACCACAGGTTTCCCCACTTTATGAACACAATTCACCCTCACAGACTATTAAGCCTGATCTAGCTCACTAGCAGGCCCAGCTCATGGCTGTAATCATTTTGCTCTCTTAGTTATTAATTTTTACACATTCCTTGCTTTGTACTGCTTTGTATTTGTAATTAAAAAGCACCTTGGAGTGGTGGGGTGCGGGGCAGATAGACCACTCTTGCCCATCTTCCTCCACTCACTAAACAGTTGCACAAGTTTGGGTTCTTAGGTAACTCTCTAAAAGACTTGGATGTTTTTATTAGTCTTGTTTTGAAACTCTGTATCCCCTCTGGAGAAGACCAAGCCTTCCACCTCACACTCATCCTCTTCAGTCATGGGGATGACTCTTCACTGTTTGAAGGAATCACATACTTTCTTCAAATTTTGGGTATCCAGGACTCCTAAGTGAATTCATGGCCTTTCACCTGAAAGGAGCAGTCTGCTCTGATCAAACTGCTCTTCCAGGAACAACAGCATGTTTCAAAACACTCAGCTTCCCCTGGTAGTGACAGCTCCTATGGAAAGGATGGTGAGAGGGCAGTCATTACAGTAGGATTGCAGCCCTGAGCAAATTGAAAGCTGGTCTAAGGGTGTTTGCAGTCCCCTGAAACAAATGTACTTGCACTGGCCATTTGAAAGTGAAAATTGTACCGTGCATGTGTGGCGAGCCCATCAGCTGTGCTGGAGAAGTGGTGGCTTTACAGACTGGCACAGCTGAAAATGAAGAACTGAGAGGAGGTTACAAATTACTGCTCTGTGCTTTCCACAGTTTAGGGGAGGTGACATCTTGGGGATCCCATGTTTAGCTAAAAAGACATAGGATAAAAGGCTGAAATAAGTTACTCATGATCATTAGCCTCTTAGTCATGGGAGAATTACAAAAAGCACTACAACTGGTTAGATTTGCATGTTGTGCATTCATCCTGTGTCCTCAGTGAGTTTCTCAGTGGAAGGAACAGAGCCTGATCAGCAAGCTGCAAATGCAGCTCTGCAGGATGCTACCTGCTCTCCTCAGTTATTCTGATGATTACTTCATTAGGTTGTTTAATGGAGCAAATTTTCTACCTCCACCTAGATAATAAGCAAGATTGCTCTTTTTCTAACTTTCCATATATTCACCAACTTCAAACCTTTCCAGAAATGACAAAAAGCAGAGCAGCAGCAGGCTGTGTTACTTTCAACTGACTCCATTGCCTTTAGTTCAGACAATCTGAGTTGTCCTGATATTTAAAGTGACCTGTGAAGCTGATCTTTACATTCAGAACCAAAAATATTATTTCAGGATTTTGAGAAAAAGAGATATGTACCAGTAATTAAAATGTAGAATAAAAAAAATAGTTTGTGTAATAATAAAAAAAAAACAAAACTGAGGGCATTTACAGTAAAATACCAAGGTGTCCTTAAGGTACCTAGATAATTTTAACCTCACTTCTGAGAGAAGTCAAACAACAATCAGACAATTAGAATTAAGGTATTTGGTGCACTTAGCTTTTAAGTAATTAAAACTGGTTTTTAAAGATGTATTTACATTTTTATGTATTTTTTCCCAGCCTGAGAATACCACTCAAGGCTATTATTCATGGAGTTCTTAAAACAAAACTTTGTAGAAACATTCATTCTGCACAATAAGGGACATACAACTCATTAGCTAACCTCATTAGGCTCCCAGTCCACAAAGCAGTATAGAGTATCTAATCTGAGGTCCTTAAGCAATTTAGAACATGAAAACTAAGCAAGCTTCTTGTTCCCATAACCAAGAGACTCAGTCCCACAATTTGTGTGCCCAGCACCACCCTGCACATTACCCTACCCACAGTCCCCGCCAGGAATGTGTGAACATGTAAAACCTACTGCAACTGCAAGGCACTGCTGTTTTCTGTGACCACTCTTCCCACTGGCCAAGGAGCAGGTAAGAAAATGAGTTTGGCAAGTAGTGAACACAGAATCAATTTGCATCAGGAGGGACCTTAAAGATCATCTAGTCTAACCCTCTGCCATGGTCAGGGACATCTTTTCCTGCCATGGGCAGGGAGGTTGCACAAAGTCCCATCCAAACCTGAACATTTCCAGGGATGGTGTATCCGCAACTTCACCTGGGCAACCTGTTCCTGTGTCTCACCCACCCCTCACCATAAAACATTTCTTCCTTATAAGCAATCTAATCTACTCCCTTACAGTTTAAAAACATTAGCCTTTCTCCTATCACCACAGTGCTCAGTAAATGTCATTCTCCATCTTTCATATAAGCCTTATAAGCCTTATCTTTTAAGTAAAGAAAGACCACAATAACATCTTCCTGGAATCCTCTCTTCTCCAGGCTGGGCAGCTCCAACTCTCTCAGCCTGTCCTCAATAAGAGAGGTGCTCCAGCCCTCTGATAATTTTTGTGACCCTCTTCTGACACTGCTCCAACAGGTCTGTTTCTTTCCTGTGCAGAAGATGCCAGACTTGGATGCAGAACTGCAGGTGGGGCCTTATGAGAACAAAGTAAGAGGGGCAGAATCCCCTCTCTCTCCCTGCTGCCCACACTGCTTTGGATGCAGCCCAGGACACAGCTGGCTTTCTGGGCAGAGAGTGAACATTGCCAGGTCATGTCCAGCTCTCATCCACCAGCATCCCCAGGTCCTTCTCATCAGGGCTGTTCTCAATCCCTTCACCCATCAGCCTGTATTGATTCTGGGAATTGTCCCAGTCCAGGTGGAGGACCTTGCTCTTGGCCTTGTTGAACCTCATGGGTTCATTTTGATCTCCTGAAGTCTTCTGAAGGATGTTGCCAAGTACAGACTGTTTCTACAGCAATTTAACTGTCCCCACCAGTCTACTGTCCTGGACAGCTGCTTCCTGCCCTAGGGCCAAAGCTAAAAGCAATGTGTGAGATAGAGCTGAAAATAAACATTAGATGGCTTTTCTGCCTGTGAAAAGTAAACCACTCATTTACATACCTTCAAAAAGATACTTATAGAAAATAAAGTACAAAATGGAAATTAGAAGGTCTAGGTGAGAATTTGACAAGCAAATAATTATTGACATAAGAAAAATTAAGGGGAACTTTATTACAATATTAAAGATGCAAATTATGGATCAATGGCACTCCCAAGAAAATAAAAACAACAATTACCAAGAATAAAGCCTCTGTATACCTATTCAAACACGGGTCTCAGAAAAACACAAAGAAGTTTAATAAGGATTGTAAGAAGTAGGGCATATATTTTACATTAAAGGATATCAAATGAACTCCTCACCTTGCAATAAGGAAAATGTGATAAATGTATATGAAATCCTGAGAGGAGAATGATAATGCACTTTTTCTTAACTTAAAAACTACAATACACCACATAAAATTATCAGGCAGGAGAATTAAATAGATGTACTTCTTCCCATTTATTAAATCATTTAACTAATTATCATAGGATTTTTTGAATGCCAAAAAATAAATTAGTATATTTCAGATTCCTTAATTTTATAATGTGAAAGAGTTGCAAGAGAAGGAAAAAAAACGTTTATGTTTTTATATATGCTTTGTCTCAGCATCTATTACTGGCTACTGTCAGAGGCAAGATGTTATTTAGATGGACCTTTGATCCGACTGGCTTAGTTAGTCTGAAGTTTTATGCAAAACAAATAATCACCCCTGTTTAGCTTTTTTTTTTCCCCAGCAGAGAACATTGATTACAATAATATTTTTCTTGTAATAAAAATACAAAACCAGCAGAAGGATTACAGAGGAAATAACATAGATATTATAAACTGATAAATTTAAAATAAAACACAGGCAGGATACAACCAACACTGTAAGAATGAGAAAGTTAATGGGCTAACATACAAACTGTCTCATTTAAATCATCTAACTATCTAATAGTACTTAAAGTCAGTAACATGCGTATATATCCACAAAAATATGGCTAAAAAAGACTTATAGGAATTATAAACAAGGATCTTTATCACCAGTTCAAGTGGTTGACAAAGTCTCTAATGACAGACTTACAAAAGGCCTAACCATGATCATGATAGGCCAAACACCTCTGCCCATGCAAAGGAAAACCACGCTCCTGAGTGTCCTGACAAAATGGAAAAACAAGTGCATGTACATTACTTCTGGGTTTTAAAAAAGCTTTTTCAAAGGCTCTCCTCAGAAGATGTTAAGGAAAAGCTACAAGCATGATCCAGAGCAGCTTCTCCGAAGAAAAATTTAAAAGATTAATTGTGATTGACTTAGAAAAGAGCACAGAAGACTAAAAAGTGCTATAGGAAAGATGGAGCAGGAGTTTGAAATTAATTCAAAGCAATTAAATGATGGAAGTTTCTTAAATAATTCTCTTACTTCTCTCTTACGTCTCATGTACCCTGTAATTAGACTGTGGATAAAAAAGGTCATTGAGCCTAAAACTTAAAAAGGAATTAAACATTTCTATGGATTTTGAGAATATGTATAGTTCTAATTAATCTGAATACCCTGGAATATTAAATGTTACACTTTGAGGATAAATCAGTCTCTGACTATCAGAAATCAGAATGAAACCTAACATTGAAGACAGGTGTACAGTATCATTATTTGACAACCACAGGGCTACTTGCACCTTTCTCAGAAGCACTTGGAACTGACCAATTTTGAAGGTGCAACAATGCATCCATATGCAATATTAAGTAAATTTTTGGTTTCTGTACTCCTGCTGTAACAAGAACAATTAATAGTGCTGTGGGAAGAGGTGGAATCAAGCCCAGTTGCAGTATGCCTCAGTTTTGGACCAATGTAATTTGTAGTGAAATGAGGAGTCAGTGACCCAAAATGGGAGAAAGAGGAAGAGGAAAGCAAAAGGTGCCTTTTGGTTAGAACCCAGGGCAGACTGAGCTATAAACAAGTCAGATATGATGATTGCAATGCTTGTGTTTGCTGGCTGGGGTGAAAAGAGAAGAGTGTGCAAAGGAAAAGATGGAAGAGAAGGCTGGCCAGTATGTACTCGTGGAGAACCTGGCACAGATCTCTGTGGCAGCCTGTTGTGTAGGGAATGGAGGGGGGCTGGAGACCTTAGGAAAAAAGAATTGACTAGGCAAGAAGACTGCTGCTTGTAGGACATGAGGGTCAATGGTCATTAAACATGAGAGCTACAGGAAGGGGCTGTAATGGATAAAAGTGCTGCACCCAGGTCTAAGAGTAGTGTTTATCCACATGGATACATCACACAATGATAAACAAGTAAACCCCCTTGTAGATACTGTTTGTAAGTACTGACCAAGACAATAAGAAATGTCTTGGAGTCCAGTAGCAGAAGTGTCTCCTGATGCCAGTCATGGAATAGTCAGGGCAGACATGATCTGCTTTCCACCATGTCTTGGCCTGACCTTGGGAGAGAATAAAAGCTGAGTCTCAGCTTCCAAGAAGGTCAAGAAAGGACAATTCCTTTCTGCCTGTATCCCTGTTGTTTGTGGTTCTTCAGAAGCACAGGAAGATGCACATTTCTCCAGGACTAGGCTTGTGGAACGAGCTTAACTGGCAATACAAAGAGAAAAAGACAAATGTTAATAAATGCACAACAGTGCTGATTGGAAGGAATTCCTTCAAAGACTCATAAGGATAACAGAGTCCATCTTCACTGTAGCCACTCAAGAAAAAGGCCTAGGCATCATAGGAGACAACTGACTGGAGATACCTGTTCATTGCAGGCTTGTATTCAAATGAACTGACAAAATAGAGGATCTACAGAAGACCACCATATAATATACTGATGATTCACTATTCAATAAATAATGTCTCACCATGCACAACAAAATCTAGGAAAATAAAAATAAGTTATTCAAATGTGAATGAAAAAAACACTGGGGAGTCATAAAAGCACCTAAAAAATTTAACTCTTCCACTTTAAAGTGAGAAGATAAAAAAGTAAAAAGGAAGAGATGTGTAACGTGTTGTAAAGAAGACACAACAAATACACATAACTACAATCTTTATAATTGGAAGAGTCATTAGATTGGATATTGGGGAAGAGTCAGTTAAATCTGATATTAAGAACAATTTCTTCTCTAAAAGGGTGGTCAGACACTGGAACAAGCTGCCCAGGAAAGGAGTGGAATCACCATCTCTGGAAGTGTCAAAAAAAATTGTATGGATGTGGAACTTGAGGATACGGTTTAGTAATAAACACAGTGGTGCTGGATTCATGGTTAGACTCAATGATTTTAGAGGCCTTTTTCAACCTTAACGATTTCATGATTCTGGGATTCTAAACAAATGGAAACATAATAGACTGCTAAGAGTAATTTTTTTATATACACAATACATCTTGTTATCCTGACCCACTAATGACAACATATTAGTGTCTAAAATGTATCACCCTGCATCATAATGAAAACCAGAAAACTATTAGGAAAATCAACACTAGTTTGAAGGGTTTTTAGGAAAAGACACAAAAATTACAGAAAAAAGATTGCCATTGTCATTCTGTGCTAGTGTAATCGCCTAACACTGCAATAATATTCTACTTATAAACAGTTGTATCTTCCTAAGAAAAAAATCAAATACTTTTAGTAATAATTCTTATGATTGAGGAATCTAGTGAGTGCTTTCTTCTGAAAATATATGCACTGTCTTCTAAAATGAGAATTTAATGCTTTCATTTGTAGCTATACACACCTAATGTAATAACTCAGTTTATTGCTGTAGTACTGAATGCAGAACTTAACTGCATATTTCCCCCTTATTTTTGGTACTTATAACGTTGTAAAAATAACACATGTATATCAGGAATTGATTCTGTGGCATTTTACCATGTCCCACTGAGCTGGGAACCAAGCCTGTAAAATCATACTCATGAGAACACACTCCCCAAGTCAGGTCAGCGAATAAAAGCTCCTTACATGAGTAAGGCTACAAGAATAGCCTACAGGAGGTCAAGGTCAGTGGTGAGTTTTGGCTGAGTCAGGGTTGGAGGATAAGGCCCTTAAGAATCCTATAAATAGCTCATTGTTAAAAGAGGTCAGACCTAATTCTGGAAGTATTTTGGAAGAAGAAACCACTGCGTGACTGATGACGTACACCTACCCAAGACTCTCTGCTTATTAATGTGACATTTGTTTGGAACCAACATATAATAAATAAAAGATATTTTTAGGTTGTGCTAGGGAAATCTATTCAGATTTTCAGAGAATAATTTGAGTATATTAAAAGTGTTGCACAGTATCAAAGAAATGGTTGTAAGAGTATACAAATAAAGTTTTAAAAACCAGTGGTTTCTATCGATCCTGATGGAAACAGAAAAGCAGTCCAAAGAGGCTAAAAGTAGGTTTTACTCACCTGACTTCAATCAGCTAAAAGCTCATACCTAGACTCCTTTTACTGTAAGTCAAGGGAAACAGGTGCCTCTACCACCATTAACCACATCCTAAGGCTGCAGTCTGGCAGAAACTTACACTGACCTAAGTGAGCACCAACATAGGAAAAGCAGTATCCCCAAGGTCTTTTGCCCAGAATGAGTGGTTTATTCCCAGTTCTGTAGAGCAACTTCATTTTGTTGACATAATGTTTCAGTAACCTTGATTGATAGCTGACATTACTGAAACCATCCTCTTCCACCTCCTTCCTTCTCCCCTCAAGGTTACTTTTCAGTTGGATCAGTTCTCTGGTCTGGAAACTATGCCAGCAGCAGCTGGGCAATGGATCAGAGCAATGCTGGGCAAAAAATGACTGCTTCTTTTAACTTGAATGTCAGAGGAAGGCATTTTGCAAAGGGTCTGAATGAACCATGTGGGTCTAACACTTCACCGCCACCAGTACAGGGAGATCTTCTATTCCATTCCCTTCCCTGATGCCAGGGACACACAGCCACTGCTTCCCTTTGCAATGGCTGTGGATTTGTAAAGGCCTTCTGTGACTGGAGACACTTCATAAGCTGGTAGAAAATTAAATCATTAAAAAAAAAGTAAATAGGTTTTAGTGTGTTAGCCAGTACAGCTGGATCACAGAGGTGTTAGATGGACAGGAGAGCTGGCAAACAAAGAAAGAGGCTGAGTGATCTGGGGATGAGGAAGGGAGAAGAAAACAAGAAGGGAATGAAGTCTGGGTCCATCCTTTCAACAGTCATGAGCTGTTAGATCAGCTGCCCATCAAACTGCACCCTCGGGGCCCCCTTCCATATCACATTGGATGTGATCTAATTGGAGGCAGAAATGGGAAGGGACAGTGCCACTTTCCTCCAGGCCTTCAGCTGCACATTCCCAATAGGCATGAGAGCAGAAGTGAGGGGACAGGAGAACCAGCATCCACAATCAGGTAAAATGCACCTTAAATTAACTGCTAAGACCAGGTGGTATCAGTTACTCTCTGGAGTTCTTATATTTCTTCATTAACTGGAAGGACCCTACACAAAAACCTCACACTCGAACCCTATTTTCAAAGCTCCTGATGCTCAGTGAGACAAAAGTCACACTGATGTGTTCATCCTGTGCTGTCCCTGTCTATAGCCTCCATTCTACAGTGCTGCAACTGTACATTTTGAAGGAATGCATTTGTGCTAAATAATTACTTCATTTTACAATAAAAATGATAATGGAAAGACATCTTAAAAATGAAAGAAATTGGAACTGACCTGCTGATATATGCATTATCATACCAATTCCCAAGAGAGTTGCAACTCTGCTGCAAAGTATCAACACTATCCTCTTGTAATTCAAAATGAAGTCAAAACTGAAAGATCACAAAGGAAAAAAGCCCAAGTTTCTAAACCCTACTGATGAATCCCAAATCAGGCTGGAGCTGAAGAATAAACATAGAGCCAAGAGCTCCTCCAACAGCTGTTGAGACAGTGTGTGCTCACAGGGCTTTCATCAGCACTAGCAGGGGTTAGTCTCTGGAAAGAACAAAGGAGCCTCAGAGCCTGGGCCATGGAGGGAGAAGCAGCGGAAACAAAAATGCCACTTGGATGACAGTCAGAGACTTCCTTAAGTCCCATTCTCTTCCCCTCCCTCACTTTGAGGAATACCTTAACTGTTTCAGGAGCCTCGTTCACTTATGTTACTGGCTTGAGCATGTTATTGACTTCAATTAAGCCATTTAAAAGAAGGTGATGTTCAACATCAGCATGAATAGCAAGATTATTTTTTCATTAGCAGTTGAAAGACTATTTCCTATGATGAATTATTAAACAAAGCCTATAAAAGCACCTCCACAAAGCACTGGCTTCCATAACAGATGCTGACTGATTTCAGTGAAATAACTTAGACCCATGTTGACATTCAGTGATTAAAGAGACTAAAAAAAGGTAATCTCACACACTGAAATAAAGGTATTTTATTCTACTAACTTTGAATTGCACTCTTTACTACTAAAATATTGATTTCAAATTGCATCTTATTTGTGTTGCCAAGAGGATTTAGTAAACATATTAAGCACCAACTTCAGGAAGAAAATTTATGTATATTTTTTGTGTTTGACTGGATGAAAACATTCAAGGAAACAACTGTCTAGACATGATGACAATAAACGCTCTATTACTGGAATGGTGGGAAAAGAAGTCGCCCTCAGTAAGCAGCACTTCCCAAAAAAGTCATGAACTGTTTGCCAGGCTGTCATGTGCTCAAATAATTATTTCAGATATTCATTCTTCATAAGAAGTCTTATGTATAATTTCCCAGTGTGGAACACATTGATGATTTATGGATCTGTATGTTTTTGTCCATGAACAAAGCTTTGTTCTGTTGAGAGCTGAAAGGTGCCTTACACCCATCACTGCCGTGTCAGGGGGCAATGCTTCATCAGACCCATGCTTGTGTCATGGTATAATTTTGCAATTCTTGCCATATGAACTGTGTGAAAAGGGATTATAGGGACACAAGAAGTTAGCACAAAAATTGTTATTAGCAATAAAATAATGCTGATGATGGTTACAATGCAATCAGTAGCACCATTACTGCTCTCTAATGATTTCCCTGTTGTCAAGACTAAATCCAGATAAAAATTTGAGGGAGATCCTCCTGTTGCTAAGGCAGGAACAGATTTCTGATTAAAAAGAAAATAGACAAATTTAATCTGTCTCTTTTTTTTATGGGAGTTTTAGTTTCATATCCCACTCCTGGAAGTTGCTGCATTGGGATCAGCTCCTGTGCCTGCACAGTTTCAGACTGGAACTAAAAACCAAAATTGAGTCAGATAATCAGAAAAGGAAACTAAGTATAAATTGAAAGCAAAATTCAAAATTTGGTTTCATGATGCAAGCAAGAGTGACAAATGGGTTATAACATTAATTTCACCTGACAGAGATAAGAAAATGGGTTGTTTCTTTAAACCAAGAGCTTCTTTCTCCATCTAGTAAAGTTGAGAGATATTATCCAAAATATATCAGGCTCTGTCTTAATTCAAAGACTGTTGAAGGGTTTTTTTAGATGTTTATGGTTTTTGCATCACCTGTTTATGTATCAAGTTGAAGGTGGCATACCCTGTACTGAGCTATTACTTGAAGACCTCTGAATGAGTCAGTTTTGTGGCTTCTGAGGAATGTGTTGTGCTTCTAGGAATTCAACCTGGAGCTCTGGGCCTGTAGGTATGGCCTCTGGTGTGCATAGCCAGACTGATGGCTCGAGGAATACAGAGCTTTACATAATAAACATGAACTCTAGATCTGGGTACAGGAGTCTTTCTCCACATGAAAATCTCCCCTTTTGCACATACTTACAGAATCAGTCATTTCATTGGCTTTGTTTCCCTCCTTTGCTTGCCTCTCCAGTTGTGTCATTTGCAGTTGTGTCACTTGCAGTTGTGTCATTCTCATACTCATAAAGTAGCCCTATCTTTTATCTCAGAAAATGCATCCATTTGGGACCTCTTGACTGTTTTCTACCTTCATGTCTGAAATAAATACTCCAGTCACGTTTTCAAGCTTTATTTCACAACAGTGAAAATATAAGCTGAAATTCTTGCACAACCACCTGATCTAAGGAGCTTTAAGAAAAATGCTGAATACAAAACTTGTGGTAAAATTGTAAAAGTTGGCAATATGGAGATTGAGAAGAAGAGAATGTTTGCTTTGCATTTCGATTATCAACCTGCCTTTCATCCACACTTTGCAGACATACCTGATTCTGATCTGGCCTTTTTATAGCTCTACATCTTAGCAGTGATGGGGAAAAACTTGGTACAGGGATTAGCTCTTAGAACAGGTTCAAGCTGTTGTGCATTTGGGTACATCAAGCTTGGTGTGTGCTCTCACAGCCTCTCTCCACTCTTATGCTACCTTTAGCTGGCTGGTATCAGCCAGAACATTTCAGAAAGGAAATGGTAATTAGGCAGGCTACAGATAGCCATGGAGTAACACCTTATCAGTGCTACAAATATTTTCAACAGCTAAAATAACCCCAAGCAAACAAACCACAACCCCCTCCTAAGATTACATGAAGTTTTACCTTCTTTGCAGATGAAAAGTACAAACAGGCCAGGCCTAGTCTGAGAGGACATCCCATGCTTTGCTAGCAGTTTACAGACAGAGACTCCATCTATTCAACAAGCAATTTCAGAGTGAACAGTCTCAGAAAACAGGGATGCTACTTGAAGTTCTGGAAAACACCTAAAACTTCCTGGGGGATCACAAGCAGGGCAACTCATCACGGGGCCTCCCGGTTTGTGAACACCGGGTGACTGAAGCTCAGCTCCAGGCCTCACCGACAGGCTGCTGTGGGAGGCACTTGGAGTCACTCCGTGGGGAAGCTTCCTAAAGCATTGCCCCTTCTTCTCTCTGGAGACCAGTGACAGGAGGGAACGGCCTGGAGCTGTGCCAGGGGAAGTGTAGGCTGGATATCAGAAAAAGGTTCTCCACCCAGAGGACGGAGGGACACTCGAACAGGCTCGCCAGGGAGGCGGTCACAGCACCAAGAAGCGTTTGGACAACGCTCTCAGGCACATGGTGTGGTTCTTGTGGCTGACCTGCTCAGGGCCAGGAGCCGCACTTTGATGATGTTTGAGTCCCTTCCAGCTCAGAGTATTTTGTGATTCTGTGATTCTTCCAGCCGGCCTGAGGAGGAGCCTGTGCGCCCGCCCCATGGGGAAAACGAGAGCCTTCGAGTCGGGGGGGCCACCAGCACGGAGGCCGCCCGCCGCGGGAGGCTCGGCGGCGCTGTGCCGCCGCGGCCGTGCCCGGTAGGAAGCGGAAGGGCCGGCGGCGCCGGGAGCGGGCCGGGAACCGCCGGAACCCCCGAGGGCCGCCCCCACCCCGCGGGGGCGGGCTGAGGGCAGCCGAGCCGGAGCGGGGGCGGCCCGGGCCGGGGCTATGCTGCTGCGCCTGGTGCCCGAGTTCGAGCTGCGGAGGGACGTGGTGCCCTGGCTGGTGGAGCGGGGCTGCGCCGCGGCTCTAGGTAACGCTCCGGGAGGCCGAGGAGAGCCCCATTCCTCGGGCCGGCCGTCTCTCCCTCTCTCCGGCCGCCTCAGTGCCCTCCCGCCCGCGGAGGAGCCGGGCTGCGGCGAGGCCCCCGGGCGCGGGTCCCCGAGAGACCCCCGGGCAGGCCCGCAGCGGGAGCTCCGGCCGCGGGGGCCGGGGATGGCGGCGGGGGAGCGGCCCCTGGGCCCGCCTCGGCCGGGGCTCGAGGGGAGCGACCCTCGGGTGCCGGGGCAAGTTTGCTGTCCTCAAGGAATTTCTGACATGCCGAAAACACTTCTACACATCTGCTGCACTGCACAGCTTGTTTCTTCTTCCTGCTTCTTCACACGTTTGGGGCTTTCTCTTTTTGTTCTACCCTCCTCCCTCCACCCCCAGCCAAAAAAAAAAAAAAACCAAAAACCCCCAGAAAAAGTGTTAGCATTACTCCCTCTCCCACGCTGCTCCCCTTTCTGGGAGGAAAAGCCCCACAGCCTGAACACCTCGGTGTGCCTGGAAAACGAGTGCTGGTTTAAAATTAGATGAGCGTCAGCTGTCACAGCACCGTGCGATCGCCGGCATAGCGAGGGCTCGGGGTAGTGGTTGGAAAAAGTGACCTCCCGTATTCTTGGCACTGTGGCTTTTTACTTGTTATTCATCTGCAGAGCAGCTGGCTCAGTTCTGCTTTTCAGAAACTGATGAAAACCTTATACTAATAAAATTGCAATACAGTAAAAGTTACTGCTTCAGTAGAAATACCATCGATATGCAAGTGTGATGAACTTGAAACGCCTTCAGTTGCTTTTACTTTACTTAAAATGCTTAACTTGCTTCCTGCATTGAGGGGCTGTTATCAAATAGGTTCAGAAGATTTTGTTTGGTGACAAACCAGAAAGTGTCAGCTTGGTGAATAAGAGAATTATTTAGCAAGCCATCTTTTAGAAAATCTGTTAAAAAATACTTTGCATTTTCTACATTTACTGAACAATTATTGAAAGGTATACTGAAGGGATCTGAGGTAAAATTAGTAAGTTCTCCACGCGTAATTGATTAATCTAGGAATTTATCAGTTCATCAGTGATATATTCAAAGATAAATCAATCTGTATGTTAATAGCATAATGGTCTCAAAATGGCACTGACTTGTGTTTGGGAAGGAGAAAATTGTATTGAGTCTTTTAAAATATAATGGAGTCTTCATTCAGCAATGTCCCTGGTAATACAGAATCATAAGAATCTAGTTTGGAGGGTGCATCTGATCAAATACCAGCACTGCTGTATTGCATTTTAACTTATCTGTGTTTAGTGACTTCTTCCCCCTCATGCAGTGTTCTCATATTAGCAATGTGAAGGTGGGAGGTAAGGATTTTAAAAGATTAATTTAAACATCAAAGACATATCTAATCACAGAACGCGAGTAATTTTTAGGAGTCATGGTACTTTGTGTCAGTATTTTCAGATGTTACTTATTCATATTTATTATTTTCTTGCCTAAGGACTTGAAAGCACTTGATAGCATGTGAGAACTGCTAATTGCGTGAGAGCTGGGAGTAGCTGTGATGATAGGAAGGGAGCGGCAGGCAAAGTGAATTCGCCTTTTTCTCTTCATTCCACTTAATTTGCTATGAGCTGCATATAATGGCCTTCAGGAAATCAAACTCTGCATTCTCCTGATTATGTTGGTAAAAACTGTGTGCTGGGCAGGCAGGCTGGGTTGGTTTTTTTGCAGCCCTTCATCTGCTGGTCTCAGCTGTGGGCATGAGGAAGAAGTTGTGATTCTATGTGCAGGTTTTTACTGCAGGAGCTTCCAAGGGCAGAGACCATTGCCACTTCTTTGCCTCCACGTTCCCACTGGCTGTTCTCTTCAGAAGAGAAACTCTCTTCTGACACAGAACTTTTTCAGTACCTTTAAGATGTCTGTGCTCGGTGATAAGTAAATTCATTGACAGGGAGATTGTTCATGGACCTTCTTCTCTACCAAAATTCTGTGCTGAGGAAGTATTGCATGAGAAAATGTGGAGACCGTAGTACTCATCTTGAAAGTTTGAGGTGGTTGTTAGTTCCAGGAAGCTTCAGATAAAAAAAGAGAGTATATTGTTAACTTAGACTCTCCCAGTTGTCACCATCGAGCCCTAATGTACTTCGAGTGATCTGAAACCAATAGAAAGTGATGTGTTGCTCAATGTACAGGAAGGGTTTTCATTGTCCTCCCACAACAAAATGGAAAATTTACTTTCTTCTGATAATACTTGAAAACAGTTTTTTTTTCTTATCACTGCAAGCTGTACAAGCCAGTGTATAGTATCAGGCTTGTTAAACTAAGTTTCCCTAAGTGTCTTCCTTCTATCAACACTTCATGATAACTGCCAAGTAAATAGTGTCAGGCTTGACTAAATGCTTGCAGAGGGTTGAGGAGAGTTCTTTATGTTGGTGCTTACTGAACTGCAGGCCACCTTTGTTATAAAATTGAGACCAATCATACAAGCTTCAACCTTACTAAGGGCAAAATTTCCACTTCTAATAAAAATTCCATTGCAGATAAACACATTTTTGTTGGCTGTGTTGATGAGAAAACATAAAAGCAGCATCAGGAAAGCATGCATTTTTCTCACCTTGAGTACAACATTTTATCTTTTTTTCTGGTGGTTTTCTTTTTAATTTGTACTGCTTTGTCCAGATATGCTCTTCTCTTTCTGTGTCCATCTCAACTTCCTGCTTATTTGTTTCTGTTTTAACAGCACTCTTTCATTCACATCCCAAATAATTTTGTGTCCTGCATTATTTAGTTCCCTGTACTTGTAGGTAGGTTGCATATCTCTCTATATGGTATTTAGTCTTGGGGTTCTTTGGGTTTTGGTGGGCTTTTTTCTTTATTTATTTCTTTTTGGAGGAGGAGGAGGGGCTAAGAATGACACAGGAAAGGTAGTGTTGGTGTTATAGAACTATGTAGTTTGTTTTCAGGCTTTCCTTTGAGATGCTGAAGGAGCAGGTGTGAGCAAATGATATTTTTCTCAGGCTAGTTCTCTCTTCCTGTAGTGTCCAGGGGACTGGAGTATGGCTTAACTGTCTGAACCCCATGTTGTGTATAGTGAATAAATGCAAGGGGGTAATTTTGGTTTGGTTTTTTTATTCTTTGAAAAAACACATTCCATTTTCATAACAAAAGGCAGTGGTAATTAGAATCATAATCATAATGAAGAGGTAGGTGTTTAAAAAATATTTTTTTTCTTGCATGTTTTGAAGGCCCTTAACTATCTGTGCTTAAGTTTATCAGATTTAAATAATGGTGTAAGAAGTACTCCCTCTTTTTCCAGAAAGGAGTAATTTTGGCATATGCAAATAAGTATTTACAAGTAAAAATATATTTAGCATATTTGCTTAAAGTGTGCATAAATTATAGCTGAATACGAAAATCCTGTGCCTTTTTGTACTTCTTATTTCAGACACTTCTGAGAATTCATCGGCACTCTATGTTGTAAATGTTGAAAGAAATGGAAAAATTATTTATACCTGGAAGGTAAGTCCACCTTGGAATTTAATAAAAATATAATTGAGAATAATACTCTGTGTGAATCTAATTGAGTTCTTGTAGTTTAATTTTTTTTGAAGTAAGCGTTAGAGCATGGAAACACAACTGATTAAACCTGGGGGGGTTGGGCAGTGGGAAAATACTCATCTCCACTTCAGTCAAAGGTTAAGAATGATGAAATGGAGAGTCAAGTACTCACTTGATTAAGTCCATAGAGTTTTTGCCCTTGATTTTTTGCTGGCCCAGAATCTCTCCATGAATGAAATGCAAATTCTTTAAAACAGTTCATAAACACATAATTTCACCCTCAATTTCTTAGTGAAGCCTAGGTATTAAATTCATGTGCAGTGCTTTAGTTAAATGTTTTCTCCTACTAAAATGTCTTAGGATACTGTTTATCTAGCACTGTTTCTGCATATACTTTTCTTTAAGATTAATCTATAATACTTTATTGCAAGAAGACTTGCAATTGAAGTAACTCCTTCTTGTTCTTCTTCTCTCTCTGTCTCTTCTTCTAAAAGACTTGTTATTGAAGTAACTCCTGTTTTTTTGATGTCTTGAAGCATCTAGGACTGGCTTCTTAGCATAGGATTCTGCTCTCTATGGTACATGTTTTATTTTTACTCTGAAGTGGGTTTTCTAATGGTTTTAGAAAGTGGAACTTTGTCTTCTTCTCATTGTTCTTTTGATGAGACAAACTGTGCTTCTTAACTGTGCAGCTCAGAGAAGTCTGTAGATCCAGTTGGATCCTGGAGGATCTTGATTCTTGAGGAGTACAGATATTGAGATGAACTCCAGTAGAGTAGGGGTGCCTGTCACTCCTCTCTGGCTCAACAATGCTAAAACTCTCCAGCTTCCCTAGGGTTAAGGGAAGAGGTGAGGCGTTCATCAAAGCTTTAACTTTAATATGCTTTCACTGTGGGTGGATGTTTCCTTTAGTACAAGCATAGGGAGGGGAATTTGTACCAGACAACAATAACCATAAAAAAAATTCTAAAGAGTGTGTCAAAGTTTGGGTTTTTTTCATTGCTTAAGACTATAGAAGACTTAATACAAATAACCATGTAGCTCAGCAGGAGATCTGGACTCTATGTGTGTGGTGTTGCTGCTTTCTAGCACCTGTGGAATCTCACACTAAGCTTTTTTGGGCCTCTGACAGTCTAACTGCCTTGTGTGCTCTTCAGGCTCTTGCAGCTGGCACGAGGGATGAGTTGTAGCTCAAGGTTCACATGTCTAAATGTAGGTGTCTGCCTGCATGTTGGGTGTTTAAGCTCCCACTGTGGTCTGTAGGGATCTGGTCAAAGCAGGTGGTGGAGCTTAGGGAACTGACCACTTGTAGCCTGTTCTTTGGGAGGTGTACAGTGTGGAGGATGTGAACTAGACTGAGCTGGCCTGGCTTGTTTCCTAATAGATACAAATAGAAAACAGCCTTTGTCTTCTAAGTGAGAGACAGTCAAGTGTATTCTGCTGAAACCAGGGGAAGGTGGACACTGTGTTTTATTTTCAAGCTTATTTTAGAGTATTATGTTGTACTATGGTTTTGACAGTGTCTATATTTTGTGACATTAATAGTTAATGTAAAGGAAGATACTTTAACAGAAGTGAATTGTATTTGCAAGGTAATGCAAGAATCTTCAGAGTGCACATGAAAACAAGTGTTCTAGTTTATGCATAGTCATGGGCATTGATGTAGATCTATTACCAGTCTTGTAAAGTGTATTTTTCAGTATCTAAGTAAAATGGTGCTAATGTTTCAAACACACTTGAAAAAAAAAAAAGTTATTTGTGAAAGCACTTGCTTAATCTTAAATTAGGAGGCCTGGAGCCTGTGTCTTAATATAAAGACATTTTGTTTTCCTTGTTTAAATTAGAAGTCAAAGACTTTTGTCATTGCCACAACAATAATGACACACTCAGAAATAGACCCCTTAGGAAGTAAATACTCAGGCTTTTGTTTCAACTTCACAAAGCAAGTTGCCATAAATTTGTAAATAACCACAGATCTCTCCCCTCTCCCCATAAGCAGTGGTTAAAAACAATGAAGCTCACTGTGGAAGTAGAATCCTGTGTGGCTGGATTTAATTTCAGTAGTTTAGCAATTTAGTGCTATACCCAGAGTACATTAATATTGTACATTAATACACATCAGTTTGATTTGCTATCCAGTGTATGCTGCAAAGCAGAATTTTCTTTTTTAATATATATGGAAAATTTAAGGTAAGGTAAAAATTAAGAAGTAATAAAGTTTTGATTTGTAGTCCCAAACATTTGTAAGTGCCCCAAACAAAATCATCATATATCATTTGTCAATAAGCTAGAAAGGATATATGTTACTTTTCAAAGGCAGAAGGCTAATGGTGAGCTTATAAAATACTTAGCCTTTAAACAATCACTTCCTAGGGCAGACCTGAAATTCTTTTTCCAGGCTACAGCCAGATCACTGGGAGCTGACTTTTGATGATGTTCAATGGTTCTGTACTCCCTTTTGACCTACCAAGTTGGTGAGGTTCAGAATTCCAGCCTTAAATCTCCAGGGGCCAGAGCATCCCTATTGATTCTTGTACAGACATCTCTCTTCCTGGCCCTATTGCCTTTAACTAAAACCAGTTTAGAAACAAAGTGAGAGAGAGGCATTAGGTTTATGCAATGGCTTGTGGGCTGTGGATTGGCCACATTTCAGCTTTATCCCATGTGTTAGTTCTAAAATGAAAAAAATAAATCTTTGTTCTCTTGGAATTAGAATTTGCTTTCTTGGAATTAGATAATTAGCTGCCTGTTTGTATATAGGACAGGGAAGTGTGTGAGGATGTATGTGAAGGGGCAGGGAAAACAAGGTAGGAAAAAAAGAGACCAGTGTTTAACTTTGTGTATATTTGTATTGCTAGTGCTAATTTGTTTCCATCCATAGGGAAATCAGAGAAACACTCACATTGGATTGTACGATCTTCAAACTAAACAAAATGAGGTGAGAGCAATACCAGATTTCTATCTGGTTACAACAGTGCTGTAGTATTTCAGATTTTGATGCTTTGCAACACACTATGTTATATCTTTAAGGAGTGTATCCTTGTTGGAAACAGAAAAGATACTGGAGAAGCTATTGGAATGATTCTCTGTAGTGTTAAAATGCACCACATTGCAGAACATCTGAAAGGCTTTGAGAGTAGTAAGGCATCATGCAATCTTCCATTTCTAAACCACCTTTTAAAGAACAAGTCCTTTCCACTCCTCTTCATATTGCATATGTGTGCCAAGAAGTAAATGTTTGGAGTTTTCTTTATATGTGCATTCTTGCTCCTTTTGGTGATACCATTTTAAGACATTATTTCATTCTAAAACTGGACACACTGCAATTCAGTAACTAAAATCATGATAACAAGTTTTTGAAGGTGTCCCCATAATAGTATGAAATGAGTGAAATCTTGTATTTATATAAAGGCCTACTGTGCTGCTCTAGTGGCAACATAGAGCTCAAAGGAACCAGTAAAAAACAAACATAAGAAAAAGAGAACTGCCACAACTCAAACTTGAAATGTGGTTCTTCTGGGTGTAAAAATATATATGGCTTTAAGATAAAAACTGTGGGACAGCAGTGTTTTCCTAAGGAGAAGTAGTTAGATGGTTTCCTTTATGGAGTTTGAGAAAGCACAGTTATTAACATTACTGTGTTTCTCTGTAGCACCTCTATATGTTTGAGAAGAATCTGCACATAATCAGCTGTTCCATCAACAATGAAAGGACCTTATTGGGTAAATATGTGCTTTATCAATAGATTTTTTTGGTAAAGATTTAGTTTAGTAGGATGATACATTTGGATTTAGAATTACTTAAATGTATTTTGACCTATGTGTTGCCCACAGCAGTTTATGAATTTCTGTGGATCCATCGTCAGATAATGTAGTAACAACATACACAGCTGTGACAATATTGCTGTTTTATTAAAACATCTGCAACACACTGCCCCTTTGTTCACTTTCTCCTCCTGCATTTGTGCATATCTGCTACATCTAGAAGAGCTTCTGATGTTCCTTTAACATACATGTTTTTGGTAAAAGAATTGTGATGCTCATTCTTCACGGATGTTTGATAAGATTAATGTCAAATATGAACACTCACTGTGGTTGTGTTGGTGTTTTCTCCTCCCACAGCAGTCAGCTTCTGTCAATATACAGAGGAAGAAAGAGCAAGTCAGCTCTTACAGTCAGGTACTGCAAGTGGATTTTTTAATACTGTTTGAAATATTGCACCTTTTTGTTTTCTTTCTCAGGTATTTCTCTTTAGAAAACAAACTTGCTGACATAAAACAAAGTTATATAAAACATGTTCTTTTTTGCAGTATCCAAGTATTTAACCTTGCTAATCGAAATTCATCCCATTAATAATGTGAGAGTCCTAAAGGCTGTGGATAGCTGTGTTCGAGTACAGGTAAAGTATTCAACTAATCTAAAGATAAGCCCTTTTAATCTGCTATGCTAGAGAGAAGACATGGTTTAGTGCAGAAATATCTCATGTTATCTTGCAACTATTGCAGAGATAATGTCCCCAGTTTCTTCAGAGAAATAGAAAAATGAAACTTCATAAAATTTTTGGTATAGAATATTTCTGCAACATGAAGGCTGCTTTTGTATTTCTCTTCAGTTTTCCAAAGTTTGCAGTTTTAGTGACTGGTGACTATTAGTATGTAATAAGAGCTATTTTTACTAATTAAATATAATTAGTGTGCTTGAATTAATTTAAAAATATATAAATATCCAGCTAAAATAGCCCAAAATATTTTAGATAAATATTCTAAACTAATTTGGTTTTTTACTTACTTCTGTGAAATTTTCTGTATAGTTTCTTTATCCAGTTGAAGGCAGAAATGCTTCTAGAGAAAGTCGTCTCTTGCTAGTTTCAGAAGATAAATGTGAGTTAATATTTTCAAAGTACATTGTTATTCTTTTATTTCAAGATGATTTTTATAGATTGTATTTTTGGTAGACTTTTATTGGGGAAAAAACAGGAAAAAGAAGGGTGTGAGTTATTCTAGGTGTTCCAAAGGTCTTTCAAAAACTGTATCATTTACCTGATTTTTTTTTTAATATTAACAGAATGGCCATTTTTGTCTACAATTAGTTGCTTAGCTCTTACATTCATCAGTTATCTTTATTTCCAAAAAAGCTAAAATAGACTCCTTATGCTGCCTACGTAAATCCAGAGCAAATCAGTTTACTGAAAGATGTCATTTAACATGGGAAGTGGGACAAGAATAGAGAAGTAGTTCCTTGGATTCAGCTAACATTGCATGTTCAGCCTAATCTAATGGCAGGGAATAGATAAAGATGGACACTTGGAAAAGACTGGGTTTTCCCTTCCTATTATAGAGTGAGATCTCTTTTTCCATCCCCTTGGAGAGGCCCATCTTCCCTGAGCTAGACACCAGCCTTAGGTAGGTGGCCTTAGGTGGACAGAGCTAAATCAGAAACACAACATCTGCTGGGTGGGTGTTGCACTTCTCATGCAGGCCAGCTGTGGATAACTTCCAGGAGTTTTGTGTGGGAAAGGATGGTGAGGCGTGTTCATGACAGGAAGTGAAACAGGTCAGGGATAGTCTGGGACGTGGGCATGCAGCTCCGCAGACCCTTTCTTTCCACGGGTGCTCCTTGGCTTGCTTGGGCACATTCCAGTCATTGCTCTTCAAGCCTGTGCTGTGCTGATGTGGGCAGGGAGCTGTTTCCATGAGGTGTTATGGTTGAGGCCACTCTCAGCTCACGAAAGGAAGACACTGCAGGTCTCTGTGTGGGTACCTGTGCTCATGTGTCACACATTTCCTCTTGCATTGAGTTGGACTTTCCTGCCCTGAAATATTCTTACAGAATTCTATTAGGTGAGCTTGTTTAATAAGCTGTATAAAAGCATTTAAAAATGTTTGTTTGTAATGATTTTTTTAAATTTTATTTTAAAGATATTGAACAATTTGACATTCATGTTGTTGCAGAAGAAGAACACAAAGTGGTAAGATTGAAAAATCTTTGGATTTGACTTTTTTTGCTTTAATTAATTTAGCTGAAAGTTTTGAAAGTTGTTTTAGCTTTATACTTGGGCAACACAAAGTTTATTAAAGAAAGCATCAATTACTATGGCAACTTATGCAGGTGACCACAAAGCTGATTGAAAAGATTTACACCTTGTAATCTATGAGGAAAATTATTTATTTTACTGGATTTGTTATGTGTTGCTGAATGCTTCTGTGTGTTAGAAGTTGGGAGTAAACATAGTGTTTATTCATTTTAAAACCATTTAAAATATTTGCAACCATTTAAAATATTTTCAGAGTTGCCTTCCTAATATTGTCTATTGTGAGTCTGTGTGAACCCAGTAGAAGATTCACTTAAAAAAACAAACTAACAGAAGATGTAAAACTTAGATACAGTCCAAGTACAGTGAATGTTCCAATCTCTGTTTCCCCTCATCTCTTGTTCTATTTTTAACATGAATTTGTTGTCAACAAATTGTGGATGTTCTGCTTGAAAGACTTATTATTAATGAGCACTTGTCTCATGTAGTAAATAATTGTGTCATGAAAGCCAATGTTTTGAGTTATGGAGGTGAATGTAGGCTTTGAAGGAAAAGTTAAGGACTTGATTTTTGTCCCTTTGCATCTTTCATGGTTTTCTCAGTTTTGCATGACCCTTCAAGCAGATGTATTTTATATGCTAGATTACAGTAGTGGAGCAAAGCCTTCAGTATAATCAGAAAACAGGTTGATCTGATGTCCTTCTGACAAACAGATTTACTTTGGTTGAAATTAAATCTCCCTATATCATGCAAGTGTGCAGTTTTCCACAGTTCTAGCCTTTTCTCTACTCCAGCCCTCTCTCTCACATGGCTGAGACTTTGGATAGAAATCTCTTTTGGAGCTGACACATCTCCCTTCAGTAGTTAATGTAGCTGATTCTGAACTGACTGTGGTATTTCCCTCCTCTCTGAGGAAGGGTGCCTCTGCTATTCTTTGTTCACTTTGAGCAATTTAAGTGGTGATTTCTTGCAAGGAAGACTGAAAGAAAAGATTTGTTAGTAGGTGTACTCTGAAAACTGTGCTTCTGATCTCTTTAAACTGAGCACTCTGCACACAACAAAGGTGGACTTCATGCTGCTGACAAGGAGCCTGTTCCTTCCAAGCTATTTGTGTGTGTTCTCTCACTGCTTTTCTCTTTAAAGCACAGACTGTGCATAATTGTTGCAAAACCTTATTTGATGGCTTCTAATATTTTTATTCTTTCCCTGTAGGTGATTCAAAAGTCAGGTCAGCTTCCAAGAGCCAAAGTTGTAGATGACCTCGTTTGGGCACAGTGGGATATGATGGAGCAAAGACTCTTCTACATTGTTCCAAAGGTGAGCTGAAAGTCATCCTTGCAGTTTTGTTCCTGCCTGTCTAGTGACAGTGAAGTTTTAAGTGTGTGGAGTAGCAAGCAGGGGTTTATTTTCATTAGGATGGTCTTTCTTGTTCTTGCCTCAAATAACCTAAAGCAAAAGCCAAACTTGCTGTAGCTGCTGTTGTGCTTCGTACATTACAAGAAGACTGGTGGTCTTACTGCTTTCTATAAAAAAGGTGGGCTTGGTAGTTTTTTTTTTCTTTAGAAAGGTCTTTTATTCAAAAGTATCTAAATCTATCCAAAACTGCTGTGACTATAATGCTTCTCTTCTAGAGAATTCACATCTAGAAAGTATTTTGTGTGCAGACTTACTGAGTGACCAAATGAGGACAGGTTCTTGGCAAGAAGTTCTGAAACACTCAGGGTTTGTTTGGGTTTTTTTTTGTCTGATGGACTATTTGCACTTGATGCATTCTCTGTAAATTAAAAAAAAAAGATTTTTCTTTATTCTTCTTAGCCATAAAAAGAGTGAATGTTATGAAATAACAGGAAGCGAACTGTGATGGAGAAATGTATTTATGTTTTTGTTTCTGAGATACCCTTTTTGAACTGACCAAAGTAAGATACAATTTTTTTTGCCATATAGGTAGATATGGAAACATTTTTTTAACTTTCTAAAATGTGTGAGACGTGTATTGCTGTGCTTAAATGAGAGCCCACGCAATTATATATGATTGGCAGATAATGATCTGGGACAGGAAGGAAGCATGTCATAGTGCTATTGTGAGGGGTTATGTGTGGTTTTTAAATTCTTTTGTCCCCTAACTTCTGCATATCTCTTAGCAAAGCAGGTTGAGTGTGAAAAATGGTGCTGAGTATCCAGTCACTTCTCAGTCTGTATAATAGCCTTTCTTACTTACAAAACACATCCTTTTTAATTCCAGGAATCAAAGAGTACTTTAAGGTGTGTCCAGTTTTATCCTGAAGAAAATTTTAACTCAATAGTAAGTCATGAGTATTTTATTATAAATGGTTTTTAGTGGGATGCAATTATGTTTTCCAGGTACTGCTACAGAGATCTGTTTGTCTTTCTCATTGTTGAAACTTTTTCAGAGGAAAACTGGAGTTTTTGAGGATTTTTTGCATTATTTTCTTGTCAAGAATATATTCAGTCAGATTCAGATTTTTCCCACAGTAAGGTAACTTTAGTGAAATACTTTAGTGAAATACACTTTTTTGACCTAGAAGGCAGTAAGTGACATATATGACACTATACTGATCTTATACTCAGTTATTGAAAAAGCAGGCTTATCAAGTGTACTGGACAAAGAAACCATGTGATTTTGTGTCAGCTTTAACTGAGACAGGAACATTTGTGGCAGCCAAAATACAAAAAAGAGAACATAAAAATTATAACATGTGATTGTTATTAGACCTTTGTCCCAGTGGCTGACAATTGCTGCACTGCAGCAATTTATTTTCTCAGTTTTAAGAAAAATCTGTTTTATGGGAGTTTTTGTAGTGACTGTAAGGATTAGAGGAAGATAAACTTGTTAAAGTGTTGACTCTGGTGAAATGTGACTATGACACATTTTACTAGTCTGAAATGCTAAACATAGTATATTGACCTCTGTAAAGAACAGATTTGATTTCTTTTTTGTTTAACAGCTGGAATCCCACCTGGATATTGCTGTAAATGACACACAATTAAAGTAAGTTGTTTGTTTTTTTAATGTTTTGATTTGCTTTCCTTTTAATATATGTGGTAACGTTTTACAAGCCCAAGTAAAATTTGTCCAAACCACAATATCTTTGTTTGCAGTTGCCTACATGGTACTGGAACAAGAGAAAAACATGAAAACTGTGTCCAGTCCTCCAGTTCTTATTCTCATCAGGGTCAACTGTAAAAAGTAATTTAATCCTTGACTGCTTCTTAGTGTCATTTAAAAAAATTATTTGTCTGAAGAGCTAGCTATAGGTTAAACCTTCTGAGTATGCTGAACCTATTTAAATTAATTTGCTTTAACCTTGGGCATGTTGTAATGGTGATGTCAAAATATCTGTCAAGGGAAGCTCTGCATTTTTAATTGCTATTGCAAGTTTTATTGGGCAGTTAAGCAAAGCAGTAGCACCTTTTTATGGCCTGTGAAGACACTGCCTGTACTCTGTTCTCCTCCAGCATGCTCCTTTCAGCAGCCTGCACTTCCAAAGATGAAGATTTGTCTGATTCTGTGTCTGCCATGCACATGACTGCATCTGAGCTTGTCTCTTCAGGGCTCTGTTTTAACTGAGGGAAAAAACTAGTTAGGATGGTTTAACTCTGACATAATCCTCATCTATCTTTATATTCCAAAAAGGCCCATTTATTTTTGTGAATAAAAAGGGAGGCCAGAGCTATTAGGGCAGGTATCAGTAGGTGAGGATAGTTTAGTTCCACCCTGCCCCAGCTGGGGCTCTCGGAATGTCTCAGTGCTGTGCATAAGGCTCAGCATGGTGCTCCTGCATGTGCATGTGCAGGCTGTATCCTCTTACAGTCAATGCTGAAAGAGCACAGCTCCTGTAAGAGCTTCAATGCTGTATCTTACTTTATTTTATTGTTTTTCAAAATTACTGCAGATGACCAAGGGCAAAATCCCTATAGGATCAAAATACTTTCTGTAAAAAAAATTCAACCAAAAAAAAAAAAAAAAAACAAACCAAAAAACCAAACACCCAGCAACAACAACAACAACAACAAAAAAGAACAAAACAAAACAAAACAAAAACCCAAAAAAAACTAAAGCAGACTGACTACAATCTTCTGGTGCATGTTTTGCAGGGTGAAAATAGGCCTTGTAGATTTAAAGATTTGTAAAAACACTTAAAACACAGGCAGCATGAGACTGAAAATGTCATGGTATAACAAGTTCCATGCAAATGTGATTTTGTGCTTTTGTTTTCAAGTATTTCCACTGAAGGTAGTGTCCCTATTGCACATTAAAATGTAGGTTAACAGACATGAGCTGTAGAGTTAGTCTGCAAAACCTTTGAGTTATTAGCTGTCACAAGTATTTGGATTTCCAGTATGTCATGACAACTTGCTTTCACTCCAAAGTGTAGGAATGGTTGGACAATGTAGTAACTGAATGTCAGGTATGTTCAAAATTGGTGGATAACAAAAAAATTGGTATGCAGTCTTGGGGTTCTTGTTTCTAACAGCATTGAACAAATTGATTAAAGTCTAATTTAACTTGCATTACAGGCCATTTGATTATAATTTAATTAGTATATTTTGGTTACATAATGACTCTTCTGATGATCTTTTTGTTGTGATAAATCTCTATGGATGAAGTATTTTAATTAGTGATCTTTATTTGCTCATAGACTTGTGAATTTTGGATATGATTACTGTCAAGATCAAGATGTTGCATCTAAATCTTTGAACCTTCAGGTTTTCACAAGTAAAGCAGGTAATGAATAAATAGAAGTATGGTCAAAATTACCTCCACTATTAATTATCATGCAGTGTAATCCTAATTGATTATTGAATTTCTTCATAAAATATTGAAAGACACATAAAAATATAAAAATTTATAATGTGAGTGTGAGATTTGTATTCCTCTAGAGCATACATAGCAGGTAACTGTGAGGAGAGGGAGAAGGCAACTGTGCTTTATTTGTCTTGATAAATTTTTTACCTTCTGAAAGCTGCAGTGAAGTTGAGCTGACGTACCCAGGGTTTTATATATCAACACCAATAACAAAACAGTCACCCAGAAACCTTTTGGTAGCCCAGCTGCAAAGAACTGGTACCATGCTCTCCTCTAGTGAAATCTCTCTTAGAACACCGTAGTGTTTTCCTGGTAGTTTCAGAATCCAGCAGATACCAAAGTGTGGCTGTGTGTTACATTAAAGCAATCTAATGTTAAAGCTGACCAAAATTATGTTAGAAAGTAAATTCAAGGAAGGTTTTGTCTGGGTTTCTGATCTGGTATATGTTTGTGTTACAGAGTGGACATACGTACACAGAACATGTGCAATGCAGGCTTTAAGAGCTTCATACTGCTGTTAGTGTGTGGTGTTTAGAAGGTCCAAATATGTGAGACTAAACATAGTATGTGTTACTTAAAGGTTTAATATATATATATGATTCCTTAAACTTAAACCTAAAATGTTTCTTAAACCTGTAGGATTTTGGAGTCTCCCTCCATCCTAATCTATGCTATGAGCTTGTTCAGCTTCTGAATTAGACATACAGGCAGGTAGAGGTAGATGGTGTCTGTTTAACTTTTGAATGATCAGCAGAGTTGTACAGGGAAGTGTTGCAAGAGAGGCTTTAGATGTCACTCCCTGAGGCCTGCTGTGCACACAGTGAACTGCTGAGCTGTCTGCCACTTGCACTGAAAATAACCATTAGTGCAAATCAAGTGAAATACAGCTTCCTTACGTGGATATTTTTTCTCACCAAGGCAAACTGCATGCTTATAAAAATTAAAGGGAAGGAATTAGAAATAAGAGAAAGCCAAGTTTCTATCTTTCAAATGCAGATTAGGCTTTTTCTCTCTTAGCAAGACATTTTCTTATATAAACAGCCAGTCCAATAATGGAAAATATTATTGAGTTATATATATATATTTCCTTTTAAAACCTATACTCCTCTGGGGAGGAGTATATTCAGATTGAAGTACCTCCTTGAGTTTAGGATGAAATGCAGTCATCCTCCAACAAGACTCTAGTTTAGTTACTGTAAGTAAAATGTTTTTTTTTCTGTCTGGTGACACAATATTTAAAGTCTGTGTAGAACCTTTCTAAAGCAAAAGCAAAAGTAAGTGCTTTTCGTTGCACTTACTGTGAAACAGATAATTTGACAATTGCACTTAAATGAGATTACTATATATGGCTTTTCCTTGAATATTGTTTAAAACTGAGGATTACCTTGCACAGCCCATTTCTGATAACTAACAGTTTGGAGCAAGTTATTTTGGTGCTAAAACCATATCTGGTTGTTGAAGAACACTGTGGGTAATCACACTAAAGGTTCCCTTTTGTGCCTCAGGGGTGATTTGTGAAACTGGACTGCAAGTTCTTTGTGGTGCAGACCATGCCTGCTGTGGGACTGCTAGCACAGCTCTGATATTAATGCCAGTATCCCTGCTTGTACCAGTCGGACACCCCTGGCAAAGTATAATTGGCAAAACTCTAAACTGCAATATTCCGTGCAATTTCCCATTTAATTAAACTGTTATTGGCTCCTGCCATTATGAACTTTGAATGAAATCACTTCTCCTTTCTCAAACTTCTGCAGCAGAAATGTAGCTCTGTTCCTTACACTCAGCACAGACAAAATCTCTCCAGATAAAAACCCCCATGTAATTCTTGAATAGCTGAGATCAAGCAGTTCCAGTCTCAGAAGTAACTTGGCATGTCCAGAATTCAGTGGTTATTAGATAAACACTGTACTGTTATGTTTTCTCTTAGTGCTTTAGAAATATTTTTCAATTAAATTTGCTCAATATTAAAAAATTGCAGGCAGTAAGAGGTCATAGGCACTGGATTACCATCAGCTAACTATCCACCTGAAATTTAGGCATCTGGACTATGTTTCTAGAGAGAAATAGGCATCTCCAGAGGATGAGTCAATCCATATTTCTTTTTTTGCTGAATGGGGGTCTAAGTGAGAGATGTTTGGATGGCTGAAGTTAAGTGAGGCAAGTCCCTCCTAAGTCAGTACAACTAGACAAAATGCCCTGGTGCAATGTTGTATTTGAGTTGTGACATTTGGATCCTGTGTTGAGATGCTGTGACAGCCTCATGTCTTGAGTTTTTGCTTGAACAGAAATGAGGAATTTAGTTAAAGTTTCCTAGGGAAAACTTAATTTCTGCATATCATAGGTGACTCTTACAGTCTCAGTGGGCTGACTTTGTCGAGTGCCAGAGTTGTAACTGCTGTTTGCCGAATAGGAGTAGAATTTTATTTTTAAATTAATCCTTTTTTATCTTTCTTTCTTTTTTTTTTTCTTTTTTTAACCTTTGTGGTCAAGATTTTTTTCCCTTTTATTTCCAGAAAGATAAGTGTCCATGCAAGTATATCCTCACATGAGTCTTCCTACCTTCCGGCATTCAGCTACAGCTTTTACTGTTTGCAAATGATTTTGAAATGAGTAGTGTGGAAGACCTGTCTCTGCATACATGTGAAATAGGCTAATAAGCTTTCCCTGCAGCAGCACAACCCAGCTCTAATTTGTCGAGAGCACTGCTAAGGGTAGGAAAGGAGTCTGTGGTGTATTCTTAGTGTCTGGCTGCTCTGCTGGGATTGCCAGGACTGTGTCAGATGTAACTTCGCTTGGACACCTGCTGGTCTGAGGCTGCCATGTTTCTGTCTGTATTAACAAAGCACCGTTTGTTATTTCCGGTTGTTTGTAGCTCAGTTTGTTGACACATGGACCAATATTGTTGAGTTGAAAGATGCACATCCTATTTGTCGTCTCCCATAGCTGCCATTTCTGTGGTCAGCTTGCACATTGCCCACTGACACTTCAGTCTGAACACGCTTGCATGTTGTGCAATTCACAGAGCAGTGTACACAGAAGACTCCAGCATACAAGAAAGAAATTTTCAGTGCTGGAAGGGAGCTGTTGATAATAAAACAGCAATCCAGTGGGTTGCTGGAACTTCTCCAGTCTTCCTCATGAGTCCTGATGCTGCTACTTTAAAAATTATGCATGTTCTGAAAGAAGCCAAGTGCTCTGGCAAAATGCCCTGTCTGTTGTCTGAATGACTCAAATATCCAAACAAAACTGTATCAAACCATATTCAGTCAGCTAAGAATAAGCAGAAAGAAAAATTGCATCTTAAGAAAGCAGTTACCTTCCCCAGAAGGCAGAAGCATGAACTGTCTCAGCCATATCTGTATCACAGCTATGGTACAGACTTGTGGTATGAAATACCGAGGCGTTTCATCAAATAAAGTAACTCGGTACCTGTGCTTTTTTTGTTCTTGTGCTTTTTCCATACTGTACCATTTTCTGCATAACTTGTATAATCAGCCTTTTTTTTTTACAGAACAGTACCTGTATTAGTAATACTTTCTTTTCTTCTTTTAAATGATAAACTTCCAATAAAGGTAAAAGGTGAATGGTCATATTTGTGGACGAGCTTTCCCAGCTGTACTGGGGTAATGTGGTTTGGAAGCGGTTTTTAACTTGAATGCCAAAGCATCAGAGTAAGGAGATTAAAGTTTTTATAAGAGATGAAAGCAGAGTTACCATTCAGTGGGGTCAAAATAGGATCAGTCTGATCTAGAATTATTCTGGGAGTGGGAAACCTTCCTGTATGGAGTACCCTGGCTGAAATAAACTCGTCCCAGGGACTGACTTCTCTCCTAAAAAAGGTAATAGCAGTTCTTTGAGCTGGAAAGGGGAGAAGTGGCTATCACTTCTAGTGTGAGAAAGCTTTGGTAGTGTATTCATGCTGCTGCCAATATGAGATTACTTGAAAAGCAAAGAAATGGTGTTTTATTATGTTGTTGAGCATATCTGACAGCTCCTGAACACAAAATATCTGGATTGAGGCAGTCTGTGTAGAGAAAGGCTTGATCCGTTTTCTGGCTGCAAGTATGATTTCTCCTGGACAGGGCTAAAATGTACTTCCCCTAAAAGGAAGAACTGCCCATGACAGGACCCAGGTTTCCATTGTGCCAGATTGCCTCTTCTGTTCTTTCTTGATTTTGTTTCATTCGGTAAATGATGATTAGAGTCCATAATAGATATTCCCGTAATCCTTACCTTTTTTGAGAGATTATTTTTAGTTTCTAATTTGAAACAGTCTTGATTTGGTTTTATGCAGTATAAAGATGTCTAGATATTCAGCTGAACAAGTGAATTTTCTTTCCCTATTTTGTCTTTTTAGGAGGCTTGTGTGTGTGTTGTAGTCTAGTCTCTGATATTCCTCATGAGATCATGTACTCCATATATTTTTTGCATAAAGGTAAGACTAGCTTGTTAACTTACTATATTTTGGAGAATGTCAGTGTGCTGAAAGAGTCAGAGAATGCCTTTCCAAACAAATAACTCCCAAAGTCTGCAGACAATAAACTACTGTGGCTGGTGTTTCAAGACAGCAGCTGCCTTTAACTTTGGCTTTCCTGCTGTAGGCTTCCTGCCTGATGCTGAGTGAGTAGCTTCAAACCAGTGGCCTTGTAAATGGTTATTAATTTGGTTCCTTATTTCTAGCCAGACTTTCCGGCATGCTGAGCACAGACATCAATGAAATCTGTGGGAGCTTGCAGGTGTGTTGTACTTATGCCATAAGGCGTTTGTATGGGAAATAGAGCCAACAGCTCTTAGCTTGAGTGTCTGTTTAGAATTCCAGTTCAATGTGTCATTTTCACAGCAAGAGGTGCAACACCCACTGACTCTAAGAATAGTTGCTGTGTAAGTGGTGCTCTAGCTCTTAAAGTTAATGCCTTTGTTTTAAAATAATAAAGGACACTTTTTTATTCCAAGCAGAATAAAAGTTCTTATTATCGTGATTTTTTTATTTGATACATGGACAGAGAGGCAAATTATTTCTCAACTGAGAAGCTACATAGTATGGAGTAACTGTTCAAGTGCACGCTATGTCTCTGTTCTACCTTAACTGTTTGCTTTCTTGTGTCAGGATGCTTCTCATATATCAGAGCTGCACATACACATTTCTTTGCTGCTGGAATATTGTGGGATTGAGTGAACTACCTTTTTGTGTTGTTCTTAATGCCTTCAAGAGAAGGCATTAATAAACTGGAAAAAGTCCTTTTTGGGTGTGACACACTGTACATTGCACTGCTGAGAAGGGCTGATTTCCGCAGACGCATGTGACGTGCAGCCAAAGAGTTGTTGGATTGCTTGGAGCCAGCCTTTGTACATCCTGATTTGTACTAGGAAGAAACTGAGGATAAATATGGTGACATTGACTAGCTATGTCTGAAATGACCTCAGTGGGATGGAGTTGTTTGGTGCAGAGCTGTTTGTGGGTTCATGTAAGATTCATCAGTTATACAAGAGAATTTTAATAATGGTCCTGCAGTGACCCACAGAAGCAGTGGACTATTGGGTCCGTAACTCACATTTTGGAGTCCATAACCCATATTTTGAAGATATTTAAGAAGCTCAGCTTGTTCTGCAGCCTCTGTAATCTTGGCTGGAATCTTCCCACCCCTGTTAAAACAGTCACTGCAGCATCATCAGAGAAGTCACGATGTTGCAGTTGAATTCTGCAGTGCTGGTTTTAGCTTGCATGTGCTCATGCTAGCAAGTGACAAAGTGGTGATGGCAAGTAAACTGACTCATTGCAAGCTAACTTCAGTCAGTATTTTGTACGAAAAACTATATCTTTTGACACCTCTGCCTCTGTAGTGTTGCTGGAGGTGATTTTTCTCTTGGTGATCCTGTAAACTGTGGATCTTATATTGAATTTCTATGCATTATTAAGTAGCGTCCTGATCATGACACCATTAGTTACTAGAATCTTCAGCTTTTCTCAGAGACAGAGGAATCTGAGGGCATTGTGTCATTCTTACTGAGTGCCAGAAGCGTGGTACAAGTCTAGATTAAAACAACAGCTGTGCTGATGCAAAGCCCATGCAAACGTAGCAGGTCTGAAATTGGCCTTTGTATAAACTGAGCTGAACTAAATTAGAGCAATAAGGCATGCAGATAAACAAAGTGGAAATTCTTCAAAGCAGTTGAAAGCTCACCAAAATGTGAAACACAGCTATATAAAGGATTTGTGTTTGGGTTTTTCTGGGGGAAAGGTATTTTTACACAAGCTTGCTCTGGGATGGAGTGCTTCTTTAAACACAAATATAGGCTGTGCAGTGTGTGGCTAGTTTTCACACACTAAAGAACTGCATTATGTCGGTGCCAGTCTACTAAGTGTGCAGGAACTCTGCTTAGGATGGATTAAATCTGTCTGTGCAGACAACCCCATAAAATAAACAGTCTAAAAGATCCCTGTTTGGGTCTATGGGAACGGCAGAAGTTTCTAGCTATAAAGTCGTAGGTGGATGGTAACAAATGGTGTTTATTGTTTGAGGTTTTTAAAGTTTTTTTTTTTTTCCCCTCAGGTTATAACAAAACTTTTACAGTTTCTCTAGAAAGAACAGAATCTCATCAATTGAAGGAAGTGGCTTTTATGAATCTTGGTAGGTTACTTGTGTTACTTTCCTGTGTGATTGCCATTCTCTGTGTTGTAGGGAGACAAATGGCTAACTCTTCTCTGGAAGGAAAGGAATTTTTTTTCCTTGGCTTTAGGTAGCAGTGTTGTTTTGCTGCTTTTCTTCTGCTTGCCTTTTGTATTTGGCATTTGATATTGCAATGCCTCACTATTAGTAAGCAGCTTCCTCTGAAATTGCCTCAAAATCTGTGCTGGACACCAGCTGCTGAGTTCTTGAGTATCTCAAGTTTCTTGAATCATCCCTTGGAAACCCAAATGTACTGCTAGTGTTTCCTGTGTTAATACAACAGCAGCTTTTAATTAACTCCTTTTATATTTCCTAGATATAATCAATTCCTCACAGAGAAGTGGGCCAAGTTGAGAATCCTGTGAAAGAGCCTCTTAAAGCAAATAAGTGATCAAGTGCTAAATTGACCACTCTTGTTTCTTTCAATAGACTATTATGTGGCTGCTTATTTGCCTGGCCAGTTCCTGCACCTCCTGAACATTCAACATCCTGACATGCTGTGCTATAGTTTATTTCTGACAGGTATAGTAAAACTGCTTTAAGTAATTTAGTTGTTGTTGTGGAAACTTCTTCCTATCTCTTTACATGAAAGTTGTATTTCTCAATGTTTCCTTAATGCACAGTGTTCTGACAAAGGAAGGATACTGAAAGAATGACATTTTTGCTACTTTCCATTTTAGAAAAAGAAGCTGAAGTGGCATTTCATACTTTATGTATTTCATACTTCTTGCTTGTTATGAAATGGAAAAAGACCTTTCACTGAATTTGAAATTCTATACCTTGGTTTCATAGTTTCCCTTCCCCCAACTTTGCCCATGGTTCTTGGTCCTCCACTGTTTTCAAATTTCACATGAGATGTAAATTTGATTTTACATTTCCTTCCTCCAATTGAGTTGCTCTAAATGTGTGTGTTTGGAGGGTGTGGGGAAAGGAAATCTGTGTTTCCTTCACCTGATCAGGCTGATGCAATTTAATTTAGAGTCTCATCTGAGATGCATGTTACTTCATTTCCAACAAACACGTCTTTGTGGGAAGTGGTTTATTTTTGGAAGTGGGGTGCCTTTGTTTGAAAACAGAAATCTGGTGTTCTGATTGGGTGAAGGGGACATAAATTGTGGAAACTGGTGCAGGGGCAGCATCACAGGAAGCTAATACCTGTTTTGTATGTGTAATGAAATACTGTCCTGCTAAAAATGAGTGCAAAGCATCACTGCGGGATGGTGGGCCTGATTTCTCTGATGCCAGGGGTCTGAAACAGAGTACCTGTATGGTACCATGGTGATGAACACTGGTACTAGCATAAGTAAAATGGTTTTGTTCTGATGCTTCAGTGAATAATCGTAGAGCAGAACCTTCCTGTTCTGGCCATTGGGATTGATGGCAAGAGATCCACCAAGAGAAGTTTGTATCGTGTTTCTGCATTTGAGCAGTTCTGACCTGCACAAGCTGTACCAATAGGTGCTAATTCTAGTATTGAACTTGTGCTACTGCTACTGTCCCTGTGCTCCACTCTGTTCCATGCACATACTCTGATTTGCCTTGGAGCAGCACTGTGAGCCTGAAATCTCTACACCTTCTCTGTGTTAGCAATAGGGAAGGAGAGAACTGAGTATGGACTGTGCTCCTTATCTGCTTTCTTTATGGAGCCAGCACCATCCCTACTCCTCTTCAGTGTATTACCAGGGCAGGTAGTGCAAGAGGCAGTCTCTTTCTTACTGCTGGGGGCCTAGGAATCTTAAGAGAAATACTGGTAGCAGGCAAATTTTATATTCTTACTCCTTTTTGTTCTCAAACCAATGTTCTTCAGGTGAGGATGCAAGAATTGGCACGTTACAAAACTGTTCCATCCGGTCCCCATGGGTGTCAGCAGTCCTGGACTGCGATGCAGGAAGTCTGTACGATGTGAGCATCAGTGACAGTGCCTTGCTGCAGTTCCTACAGAAGAGCAAACGAGACTGTGAGAGATTGGCAGCTCTGCATTGTGCCCTGCTCTACTTCCAACACACAGAAGACTTGGAAATGCAGGTGGGAAAAGAACATCCTCTAAATTTTTTTTACAGTGACTGATGTCTTATACAAAGCAAGAGCAGGGCATGAATGGCATCAGCCGAAGAGAGGTCCTGATTCACCTGGCAGTACCAAGAGGCTCATCAGCTGGGCTGCCCTAAACTCTGTTATCAGTCCAGGCTGTCCTGAAAACATTTGTGTCTCTATCACTACTCCACGCAAAGTGTTAACTACCAAAACCATATTTTCTATACCCTCTTACAACACTTGATTAAACAGAGAGATGTGACAAGCTCCCTGTTCTCATTCTGACAGATTATTCGGTGGATTTCTGAGAACCTGTCAACATGTCATTCTTTCGACCCCATTCAAGAATTTATCATTGGTAGGTATTTCTTTTCCTGCATTCTGAGTTTTCCTGCATACTCCAGTTGACACTAAAGAGGGGCCATGGCAGTACAAACTGACTCTTATTTCTGAACTTTTTGATTATGATTTGCATTAACTAACCTGTGTTTTGTGGCATTAAGAGACAGTATCAGTAGTTTCGAAGATACATAGGCATCTCAAAATCAGAATGGCAGTAAAACTTTTCAAATGCATTCTTCTGTCTAATGGAACAAATGGATTTATCATTATTTTAGGTCTCTGGAGATTGTTTCCTCAGCTGCATTCTCCTCTAGCTCTAGCCCAAACCATTTTTTTCAGAAGGATTTGGCTTATCATGATACTCTATTCTAATAGGTAGTTTCTCAGTCTAGCCAGTGCAGAGTCTTTGTACAAAGGACCCCTGCAGTGCTGAGCTGTAGCCAAGCAGCTGACCCGGCCCTGCAGCCATCTGGACTTCTCTTCCTCCTTTTGTGCGCAGAATGGGACCAGTTCCACGATGGAGGAAGCTGTTTCAGGGACTGCAGCAGGATTTGTCCCTAAAAAAGTGTCAGATAAAGATCAGTGAAACCTACTCTTGTTGACTGATAGTTTATACAGTCTTGCCCTTATAAATCTTTTTACATTACATTCAGCCTCCCTGTACTGCAGAATGTGTCCAGAAACTCAGAACCTGGATAAACTCCTGCCCTACACATCACTGCATGACTGGATTGGGGTAAGATAACAGCTGGTACTTTAATTAATAGCTAGAGGGTCTGGTTTTTTATCCCTTGGTATAGCCTATAGCTTGTGTGTCTTACCTTTTCATAGATATGGTCCAAATTGATACCTTTATGCCTGTGCTTTATGCCTGTTCTAGTTTGCCAAATCTTACCCTTTGTGGTGTTTTCCATGAGTCAATTTTTTTGTCAACAAGTAAAAGCATTTGCAAAACCAAGAACAGTTATTATAATTGCATGGATGGTTAAATGTCTCAGTTTTCATAATGAAGTACTAATTTATTCCTTATCATATGAGGTTTATTATGAATACAGAATACATTTAACCAGCAAAATCATGCAGTTATTTCTGGGACAAACAGAATCAGTAGACTTAAGATTTACAAGTAAGCTTGCAGAAGTAAAATAACTTCAAGCAAGACTTTACAGTTAGAGCAAATATTGTCTTAATTTCTCTGCTGTGACATTGTTCTAATATGTTGTTTTTTAAAAAAATAAGGGCACAGTTTTAGCTGGCTAGTTAGTTTCCTGGAGGAAATGGGTGATGGCGATTCATTTAGATGCCCCATGTTCTATGCTAAATTATAAGAATATAAGTAATTTCTCTGTGTTTACAGGTTGTCCCTGGAGTAATCTGTGCCACAGACATTATTTCTCTACCTGTGTTAGAGGTAAGTTCCAGTATAAAACCACATTTGTATTTGCAGATTAGTAGCTGTTTTTTTTGTGGGTTGGGGGTGTGCTACATATTAATGCAGCAGTGTCCCCACAGCCCTATTCAAAAATAGATGTGAACAGAAAATTGCCCTGTTGGAAATGATTTATGCATTTAAAATGCAGCGATAAAATATCAGTTAATCAGACTCAGAGATGGTGGGGTTTTTTTCCCTTTCTGAAGACACCTCTATTCAACAGGGAGGATTATCCATGAATTAATTCTTGTTAATCAGATTGATACCACTTCACTTTATGACTTTGGTAGCTGAAGGCAGAGGTGGCATAAGACAAGTAGGATTTCTACATATGTCTACATATGCCCACTTTGAGGGCTATTTCATTGCGCTGCCATTGGTGTGGATGGTTCGTGACCCTCTCACTTTGTTTTGTCCAGAGCATCCTGTGATTGCACTTATGTCAGGGCTTTGGCTACTAAATCTAGACAAATTCCTGCACAGCCTGGAAAGAGCAGTGGGCTGTATGGGGAGAGCACAGGTTGTTTGGGTAGGAAATTGTACTTTCCGTTGAAAACAACATGAATGATTCTTCCTGTCTTCCCATTCCACTCCCTCAGCTCCAGTTTAGAGAAATTCTTGACATTTTCCTGAGCACTCCCATACAAAATCTGAAAGAGAATTTTAATAAGCACTTTGTTGTGGAGAGCTAACAGGAAGCATGAGGAGTTTAGACATACCAGCAACACATAGGATTAGACTCTGAATTACATGACAATGTTGTTCCATGTAGCTCTTTAAAGATGTACTTAAATTAGTCATAAAGCATCACTGTTCACAAAACCTTTTAAAAATCAGTGAAATTGCCCACTGCTCTCTCACTCTGCAGCAGTGCTTCACAGCTGTGCTGTACAAATTCATAGGGTTGCTGTCAGGGAATTGGGCTTTGCATGGCTTTGCTTGGAAAGGCTGTCCTGAGAACTGGGACACCTGGGAAAATCAGATCTTGAGAAAATTTGTGTGCAGACAATCCCTGTAATTCACTGAGGTCAAAGTTAGCAGGACTTTAATTTGTCTGAAATTGAACCTCAAGCCCCTGGGGGCACATGCCTTTAGCAGCTATACTTCCTGATTGTGGAACTCATTTCCTATTTCTGTCTGAAACCTAAACAGATTGAAAAGGTCAGAGTTGAGCTAAAGACAAATATTTCCTGCTATTTGATGGCAAGTTGCTCTGACTCTTGCATGAGGACAAAGATGCTAATGCACAGGGTAAGGTTTAATGCTGTGGCTGTTTTGTACCACACCAGTGCCACAAACCCACCACAGCTTGAGTTTAAGTGGTCAGTTGGTGTTTCAGTTGGTGGATGTTGTTGGCATCAGGAGTCAGACCCTGGTCACAGATCTGGTTCTACAAGTAGTATTTCTGTTGCAGAGATTTTATTACATGGTGAATTGTTACTTTGAGAACTTTTTGGAGTTCTCAAGTCCATGAGTTGTTGAGAGCTTTTAGGAGGGCTTTGTCCATATTCACATTTAAAAAATGGTGCTATTTGGGTATCAGGTGTTTTTATCACTAAATTCTTGTTCATCAAGATATACTGAGAAAGGGGGAATGGTTAGTCCAATTGTCCAAAAGTTCTACATAAGGATTGCAATTAATAAGTGTAATTTTCCCCCACTTTTTAAGCACAAACCAAACTTGCAGTGTGCAAATAAGTTCAATTGGAAAGGGAGAAGGCAGGAGGAAGCAGGGAAATAAAGAAAATAGGAGGAGGTCCAGGGGAAGAGTTGAAATTATATAGTGCAAGAAATTGTCAGAGTACCAGGAAAGAGTTTCTCCCTTGTGCTGTGCTGAGTCCCTGGGATGCAGAGTGATGTTTTACAACGCTCTCTGAATGCTCACTGCTTGGGAGACAAAGCATTACAGTCCAGAGACATGGGCCTCTTGAAGGCAATTGTCACTCCACATCTTTTCCAAGGGGTGTAGCAAAGAGCTCTCTATCCTCAGTTAAAAACCCACTACTTATGAAAAGCTTCATGGGAGCTTTTTGTGTATTGCAAACTGTTAAGGCCTTGCTTTGACTTCTGGTAATACAATGTCTTTTAAGTGTCATGCTTAGGTGTTAATTCTTGTCTCCCAAATAAACACCTAAGATGAAGAAGCCTTCTCTTTTTAGTCCTTGCCCTGATGATCCTCAAGAAATAATAGATTTAATTGAAAAAAATCCTTTACTTTAAACTTTCAGCTTTTTAATGAGATTTAATACAATGCATCTTTTTGGGATTAAAAGCAGACATCACTCAAGCATACCGCTTCCTGTTAGAGATTTCAAATATTAAAGAAAATTGCTGTCCTGCTTCCCCCTGCCACATATCCAAGTCCAGTGTGGCCTGAACACAGTTTTGCAGTGGTAGTGCTGTTACATGGATTGGTCACTAGATGATACCCTTATGCTGTATTAAATATTTCTCTGATTTCATATTGGTAACATTTAGGCAACATTCTGCAGTAGTAGGTTGTAGATCTCACGACTTAGGTCCAACAGAGTGAACATATGATGGCAAATGAGATCCTAGGTTGCAGCTGCTAAATATAACTAATGTGAAGCAAAACCCAAGATTTATTTTCTCTGCTGCAGCTACAATAACAAAGTGACAATAGGCACTGGCAGCAAGAGGAAAGTGGCCGGCAGGATTGAGTCTTTGAAATTTATTTTCCTTGACAAATTATAGTTTACAGTAGGAAGTGGTTTCTTCCTTTTGAGGTTTTCTTTTAAGGTTATTGTTATTGTAGGATAGTTGAGAGAAGAGAGAAAAATCCAGTATGTTAGTGCAAGTGGAGGAATATTGTGAACTCAGAGCTCCCTTTTATTCAAATGTTGTTACTGTAGTGTCTGTGTTGGGAGATAATGTATATTAAGAGGGGCAAGAACAGCTCGTACCATCTCTTGTTTTTTAAAACTGTCAAAAAGAATTGCCTTAATCTCATCTCTTCCTCAGCACTGCCCCCCATTGCATCTCTCCCCCCATTATAAACAGCAGCTTCATATTTTTATACCAGTCCAAGAACTAGCTCAGGAAACTGGTGTGGTTTTGTTTAGATTTTGTTCCTCCTGTCTGTTCACAGCTGAGTTTAGATTAATTTTAGCATTAGAGTAAAATGCTTTAGAATTGCTATGGAAATTTTTGGATTTTGTTTCTTTTATGGGATGAAGCACACTTGAGGTTGGTAAATGGATGTTTGCAATGTAAGTATTAATGCAGCTTGAAACTAGTGGCATTCTGCAGCTGTCGTGGCCATGGTGGTATTCCTCTGTTTGGAACTACTAGAAACCTCAAATGGGATTTATTTGACCAAATGTAAATATTTACATCTAAGTTAGTAGCCTAAGGCTCTTTTTACAGTCAGAGGAAGTCTAGACAATATGGCCAGTGTAGTCTGTGGTGCAGTTCTTCGCATCTCAAACATGTAAATAGGTCAGATGAATTGTGACCCAGAAATCCTTGTTTCCATTCCAGGCACCAAATCGTGACCTCAAGTCAAGTAAGTGCTACCACTGCCATCCCATCAAGAGAAATTAGTTTTGGTGCTTTGGTTTAACGTTGTTTTTCACTTAGATTGTTTTTACACTAATCACATGTCTTTGCAGTCACTTAGTGGGAGGGTGATAAGGTATTTCTTTAAGAGGGCAGCCTGTATTCATGCTTTCTCTGCAACACTTCGCAGTTCCAAAACTCCAAAGGCTTCTGGGAGAAACTCAACGCAAACTTGGAGAGTGTGAAGTATGCAGAGCCACACTTGTACTACCACAGTAACATGCTCAGGAGGGAATGGCGTAACCTTTCAGAAGAGGTGAGTGAGAGGCACTGGAGCTGAGACACTGGAACTCTCCAGAGCTGCCTCTGAAATGGGTGTTTTGAAGTCAAGCATGGACGAGTTGGCTTTTTTATTTTGAAGATAAATAAATGAGAATCTGATTATCAGAAGTGCAAAGACTTGCAGTCATTTCACCTAAGGTGATTTTCTGTAAGTTTTGTTCTCTTAAAAAATGCAAGAAATTAAAGAGAAGCAGAGCTTACTCTGTATTGTCACAAGGTTTACATGTGTGTGAGTGTGTGAGAGCATGGGCACTTGGAAGATGGTGTGAGGCCCCACTGGGTTTTATTTCCATTCAAAGAGAAAGCCTAATTAATTTCTTATCTTCATTCTGTCAGGGAGTATTTTATTTGGTCTTCTGTTTGTTAATTTTGGGATTTTTCTTTGTTTACAAACCAGAGAGAGGAGAGAAGAACCACAGCATATTTGAGGAATATTTTTGAAAATGCCAAAAAGTGCGTACTGGTTTATATTATATTTACCCCTTCTTATTTTGCACAAGTGTGTTGGAGGAATTAATGTGCTATTTAATTAGTTGAGTAGGTATCTGATTAGATATCTTTAAGGAAGATTATCCTGATGAAAATCAGTTATTGGAATCCTTGTAATCACTACAGCATGATCTGAAATATAGGCCTCTAGAGCTAGAGAATTTATGGTAGATGTGAAGTTATTCTCATGCAATCTAGACAGAATTTTTTTAATGCTATCTAGTGTTTTTACTACATTTAGTCACATGTACTGTTCTCAGATGTCTTTAGCCATCTCTGAAAGATCAAAGGCTCATATGAGTTTTTAGTGGTATTATGAAAGCCTTTAGAGTATTGCATATGAAACACACTGATTTTGGTTTCAAACCCTAGGGTGCTTTCTCATCTGGACACTTGGGACTCTGGTAAGTGAAACCTTTCTTGATATAGGCCTTAGCTGTAAGACTTAGGTTTATTAGAATATTTCCATCCAGCTGTTGTTTGCTAAAAATCAGTTGCTATGTGTGTTTTCAGCACAGAAGAGTTTGAGGATTTAAGATGAGAAGAAAACTTTCATGTACTGACTAGGAAATGTTTGAAAATAAAGTCCCTAGTTCATATTGGATCTAACAATACAAGCAATAAAATTTGGTCTGCTAAAGAGTGTCTTCTTCAGGATTTTTCTTGTGGAGCACAGTATCAATGACACCATGTTACTGTTGAGTCTTGTCCACTTGTAGCTGCCTTTGCAACATCAGAACTTGCGCAGGAGATTAGGGCTGGTGAAAGAACATGGTGTAGAGAGAGCAGGTGTAATGAATTTCCTTAGGCCAGAAACACTTGAGATTTTTTGATGCTCAGTTCCTCTGTTACAAAGAAGTAAAGCTGAATTTAGTGGTGTATTATGTTCCTGCTGTTCACACATCAGTGCCTTCTATGGGCTCTGCCAGTGTGTGCTGTGACATGATGCTCATGTAAGTGCTGCTAGGTCCTTTTATTACCAAGAACTTTCAGTGCACTCATTTCCAGCCCCTAACAGCAGTCATCTGTGTCACTGCTAGTTATTGCAATGGGCTCTGACTTTGAGAGACTTTGTGTCAACTTTGTGAACCTCAGCTTTGTGTTTTCAAAGGTGCTTATTGATAAAGAAGTCAGATGTTTAACTGTGACTAGATAATTTCTAAATAGGTGCTATCCAATAACAAGCATCTATGTAGTGTTTCCCTGTAGATTTGTCCTTGAGTCCTTTAAAATCAAGCAGCACAGGTCTTTGTGCTGCTAAGTGGTGGTGTAAATATATTTGAAGGTGAACAAAAATAGGTGAAATTTTTGAAAGAGTTCAGCACTTGGTTCCATAAAATCTTGAGTTGGTTTTATCTATATCATGAAATAGAAGATTGGTTTTCTTCCTTCATTTTAGTAGACAGGAAGTACTGATTAGCAAATACAGGTTATTCATTTCAGTAGATACTGTAATCTCCTTCCATTTAGTTAGAGAAGTTGTGTTCTTTTCATAGTGGTCTGCAAATCTGAGTAACAGAAGCAGCCAGACCATGGGAGAGAATCAGTGGGAGGTGATTCCCTGAACTATTTACTTTCTGTTTAGCCATTTTCTTGGAAAACCCATGCAGCTGCTAGAGTTTGTTTGTTTGTAAATGACAGGATCTAAGTAACACATTAGCACTGGTGTTACCAGAAGGTTCTCTCTGTTCTTTGCTCTCTTGAGTCACCACACTGTGGTAACTCTTACTTAAATATCAAAGAGAAGAAGAACTGCATGGCAGACAAATGGTTATTTTCAATTTTTCAGTTCTCTTATTCTTTCCATGGTTCTTCAGTGTCTTAATTCTGTAGTTGAGTAGGTCAAACCACAGCTTCTGTTTGCTTGTCTGCTCCTAAGTACTTTTGAAGCTGATTGAATTCTTGTGATATATTTCTGTAGTGCCATGTCCTTGAATGATTGTTGCTCTGCTTGTTTCAGAGGCGAGGCTGGTCCCTCTCTTTGAAGAGGAGGATTATCAGCAGCAGTTGCTCATGGGACTGGTATGTGCTTTTGTCAGTGTGCACTAGAGGACGCACAGGCTCCACAGATGTGTAAAGAGTGACCTTCAAAGTTCCAGTGCTGAGTGGAAGCTCACTCAGGGTAGCTATGGGGCAAACATGGCTCTTCCTACATTTTAGAGTTCATCATCATGATATTATCTTAGCAGGTCATTGTAAGGCATAGGGGAAAAATAACAACAGAAAGTTGATTTGTCAAAATGCTATTTCCCAATATAACTTTGGCTGGAAACTGGGAGGTCATCTTAATCCGTCAGTTACTTTTGGACTACTTTATGCCTTTGAAATATATGTAAGTGAATTCCTCCCCCTCCATTCTCTCAATCTGATGAACAGAGATCTTCTTGCTCCTCAATTTAACACCTTTTTTACTGTTTCTTTTTCCTTCTACCTCACTTCTGAGATTGCTATGGCCATTCTGTTGTCCCTTCTTCTTTTCCACTGTTTTTGCCAGTGATCTCCCTAGAGGATCTATCATATATGATAGATATTTATTTATCTATCTATATGCTTCTGGGCAATAAATGCTGTCTCAAATCCCTACCTGTCCTCCCTTTGTCTTAATACATATCTTGTCTTATCTCTTTTCTTACTTTTAAAATAAGTTAACTCTTCAGCATGCACTAGAAGATCTCAGCAGTGAAGAGCAGATCAACACTGTCCTGTCCACATCTGAGGCAAATTTTCCTTCTTTGCAGTAGTCTCCCTTTTCCAAGTTTTGCCTCTCATTCTCTGAAGTTTCTCTACATTCCTTCCTCTCCATTTATTCAGACAGATCCAAAAGGCAGGTCACTTTGTTTATGCCTTCCTCATACCTCTATTACTTTCTTGACACACTGAGATTAGTTTACATATAAGTTCCTTGAGACAGAGATTTTTATTTGCTCCAGCTTCACTCTGAGCTTCTTAGTAATTCTCAGAAAAGAGCCAGCATGGACTTGAGTTGAAATCTGAAGCTACATGAGGTCAGTGAATATTTCAGAAAGGAGAGAGTAGGGAGTGGCATGGACTGTATGTTAACAAACACCCAACTTTAATGATTTCACAATTAATGTTTAACCTGAAATTGCTATTAATCACTCTGGTTCTCAGGTTCTTGGCAATTACCACAAATTGTATTTGTGCTAGTTTTCTCTATCATAAAATCTGTCAGGTTTATTTGTTTGTAATGAGTACTTATATTCTTAGAATTCAATTTTATATTTAAATCCTTCTTTAACCAAGTTCCCTTGGCTTTGCACAGAGAGGTGTGAGAACTGTAAGCTTTTTCTTTTCAATATCATGGAAAGTTCAACTTTGTATTCATTTTGCTGAATTTGCACCAAGTAACCATTTTGAATATTCACATCTGCTGATGAGTTCAGCAAGATTGTACAGTAGCTTGGGATCTCACTCTGGAGTTTTGCAATGGGGAAACGTATTGTTGGCTTTTTTTTCTAGATGGTTGCTCAGCTGAAGGATCACCTTATGAGACATCTGCAATATGTTGGAAAAAAGAAGATTGACCAAATAGTTTTGGATTACGTTGCAAACCTGGTTAGTTTGATTTCATAGTCACTATTGTGAGCAAGTGTGTATTTGTTGGAATGTAGGTCCTTGGGTGTGTGCTAGTCATATATAGCATATATTTGGTGGGAAGAAATTGTTTTTAAGATATTTAAATATATTTTTCAGCCTAATATTGTATAAATGGATAAAGAAAACTAATATTATTTAAATATTATTTTTAAAGTTGTACCAGTCACTCAGAATGCAGAAGAAATGGTTCCATTTATGGCTTGTGTAAATATATTCTACTCTCAGAAATAAAATGAGAACTCATCCTGAAAGTTTAAAGCTGTTAGATCCATTTGGTTTCCTGTAGAACACATTGCTGCAGGTCTTGAATAATGAAAGTGCCACCTTTCATTACAAATATGAAGAAAAAAAAATGTCACTACAATCTGACATGTGGGTTAATCACCACCAGTCCTACATAGTGCCTTTGGTGGGCTGTGTGTGTGACAGAAGACAGTTTTGCACGAAGAAATCTTTGTAAACTACTGTGAAAATTTGCTTTCCAAATTCTTATTTTTCTGTCTTTCATCCTCTTAAGAGACCTTAAAAAAAAAAAAGCTGCAAAAACCATAACTGTTGTGCACAGAAGTTATGTACTTGGTTTTGTCTATCTCAAGATCATGTTCTTTAAGTGCAGAATGCAGAGTCCTCAAAAGCTTGCATGGCAACTGTAAATCCTGTTCTTTGTGCCAGTGTTCAGTAGAAACTCCCCACAGTGCTGTTTTCTAGGGATGAAAACCTTGGGAAACTTCCTTGAGGCTAGTGATGCCTGCATCTCCTCCAAAGTCCTGTGTGAGTCAGTTGCGTTGCTATAAACAAAGAGAACACTTATAATCTAAAAATTGCTTCTGCTTTCTGCTGGTGCATCTTAGGCACTGTTGGGAAATCTTTAGAAATTATTTCATTTTTAAACTTGCGTTTCCCCTCATCCTAATTAAAAACTCTTATGTCTCAAACCTTTCCATATCCTAAATGTTTCAGAGCACTTCAGGGGAATGAACTGGTTTGAGTCTTCTCACAGCTCTCTGTAGCATCAGCAGAGAGTAGCAGAGCAATTGAAACTATTGAAACAGGAAGAGACTTGAAGTTTGTCTGTTTACTTTAATAAAATATTTTGCATTGCATTCAGGAGCCCAGGAGTGGCTGAGATGAGACTCTGTGGTGTTTAGTCACTGTGTAAATCAATTGCAGAAGAAGTCAGAGAAGCGAAAACTTGGGAGGACTGAGAGTTTCTTATAAAACAACAGGCAAAGGCTGGTTGCTGTCAGAGAACTGTGTGTTCTTGTATACAGAGAATAATGTGGGGAAGTGTGAATGACACACCTCAGTGGGAATTCCTTGTTTGCTGAGGAGCTCTGCAGAGCTGGAGTGTGCCTGGTTCACAGTCCATGTGCCACCTTTCCTGCAGTGGTTATTGGAAGTCCATAGGCTCTCTCTCCTCTGCAATCACTTTACCTTAGCTTTGCTCCATATCTGTTTCACTCACTCTTTCACTCTTTTCATTTCAGTGAGGCAGGAAAGGGGAGAAATAACTTACAGAAGCAGTGCGACATTGCTGCCCTGACAGCAAGTGGAAGGGGAGGCAGGGTGAGCAGACAGCCTGTGGCACAGGAAACAGGCAGACCTGAATAAACTGCTGAAATTTCTCTGCAAGTCGCTGCAGTAGCTGCATGTTTTCCCCTGACATCTGTGGCCAGCTGTCATCTAATGTAGGCTCAGCTGCAGAGGAACAGAAGACAGACACCATTTGGATTTGAGTTTCCTCAGGAGGAGGAGGACTGTGTCATACTACTGCACAGGAGGGGATCTGAAAGACAGCAAGACCATGTCTCACTTCCTTTTCTCCGTTGCTTCTGGTTCTTTTCTTTGACTTTCTTTGGCTTTGAAGTCTTTCCTGTAGAAACAGCCAAGGGAGCTGAGAACTTGTGGTTCCCAATTACTTTAGGGGAACTTCAGTTTCCTTGGCACCATTGCCTGAAACTGTAGATATTTCAAGACAAGGTGACAGCACTGTCAGCCAAGGCCCTCCTGCATGTGCTGTCTTGCTGATGGTCATGTGTTCTCTTGTTAGTTTAGAACACTCCAAGGGAAATGGCTTCATGTATGTACCCCAAAAAACTTCTTACTGTGTGTCTGTTATTCAGGGAAAATTGGCCTCCCCTGCTATGCATGTAGCTCTTAACTTGGCTGCCCCAGGCACCCACTGCTAACTTCAGACAGGAAGCTGCCTGTGTTCCTTCCATCAGACAGATAATGCTCCCTTTCTCTCATGCACATTATCTCATGTGTTATGTTCTGAAAAAAAGATTGAGACGTGGATTATTTTTCTGTATGTATTTTCTACAATGCCAAGGGTAGATGTTGATCTCCAAAGCAAGTTGTGCTGTTAGTGAGGGTGTCACATCACAAACATTCATGTATTCAAGATGCAAGTATGTTGGGATAGCTTGGATGATTATGACTTAAGAAGTTATTAAGCTTTCTGTGCCCTGTGAAAGCTGTAGAGTTTGCTGTGTTGTTTAGCAAAAAATACTTATTCTGGAGTAGCATACTCCTGAAAACCATTTGTGTTGCACAAATAATTGGTGATTTTGGAGCTTGTAAGAACCTTCACTTCAACACTGATCCTTCAGATCCAGCTGCAGCTCCTGATGCAGAGGCCTTAGCTGCACCCTCTGTTCTGGCTAGAGGTGAAATTCATTCCAGCAGCAGGTGTGGTTCTCATGACCCTTTTGTGGAAACTGGAAATCACTCATTTCCTAGAAAACTTGTTATATAGAAAGATTGAATTGGATCTTTCCATTGTGTCTAGAAAGTGTGGAGATGGCAAGTATTAGGTAGTTATTTTGCATCAGGCAGCTGTGCAAGCCTGGCTCAAGTTGTGGTGGATGGGAAATGTGCTACATTGCAGAGCTTTCTGAACAAGGTACAGAGGAACACTCAGAACATTACTGAAGATGAATATTCCAGATGAATATTACTGAAGATGAAAATTCCTTTGCATGCAGATCTCTCCTGTGTGTCCTGTTTCTCTCTTGCTTAGAGCCTGTGATGAGTCAGACAATGGAGAGGGAAAAGAGGGAAAAAGAGAGTGGGGAAAAAAGCATTCCTGGATTCTGACCCTCTGGAGGGAGGAAAAGGGTTCCTAACTTCTTGTGATACTTCTCTGCAGAACAGGGGTCAGACTAGTTTCCTGAGTTTCCTGGGATTGATTGATTGTTGTGTTTTGAGGGCCAGAGATAAAAGGCGCAGAGGAAGTGTCTCAGCTGTGTTACTGAGATGTGGAACTGGTTACACGTGACAACCATGAGGAAGTTATTTCAGCTCTCCTTGTGTGGTTTCTCTTTCAGCTGCAGAAGCTGAGAAGGCCCAAGTGAGAACAGAGCTTGTGGCTTTGGTATATGCTGACTGTGTGTGGTGGACGTCAATTTGGGAGCACAAAGAACAACAACATTGGCCAAGGGATTGTTTCACTTCACTGGGGACAATAGATGAGGAGAGGCATTTGTTTGCCTCATTTTTCCTCCTTGCCAGGACTAGATCTGTGATTCCTCCTGCATACTTTTCTTGGCAAACTGAGCATTCCACTGTCGTCAATGTTATCCGCTTTTGCTGAGCCCTTGGGACTGTTCCTTGCCAAATGATCAGCCACTTGGACATGCTGATTTTGCTTCCATGGCAAACAGATCTTTGAGAATTTGCTGCAAGAGCTTGAGATCAGTTATCTCCAAGAAGCACAATGTGTTAGGTTGATGTATATCTTGCATGATGCTTTGATAAGCTGGAAGCACTTTAAAGTGCTGGAATAGGGCAATTCTGTTACAATTCAAATTTCAATTTTATATTTTAAGGCCCTAGAAAAAAAAAAAAAAAGAAGATTTAGTAGGAGTCCCATGAGAAGTTTTTAACATAAACTGGTGTGTGGAATGAATTAAGGCCAAGGGCCTGCTGTACACAGGTTCCTGGAAACATCCAGTCTTCTCTTTTTTGTTTTAGCTGAATCTGGTGCATCGAATAATGAAAGAAGTTTGGAGGAGATACCAGCTTCATTCCTGTATCTTCTGCTTGTGAGCAAGTGATTTGTTAAAGTTTTCAGCCTGCCTTTTAAATATGGGCATAATGATTTTGGTCTTCAGCAGCAGTACTCCTCTGAGCAGTCAGTGCTTATGCTGCTGTTCATGTCAATGTTACTGTCACTTACTCTTCCTAAGGATCCTGCCGGCCCTCTCTAGGCCAGTGGGAATATTAACCACACAGGCAGGGTTATGGCTGGAGTTCAAACTTGCTGAGTTTGGAGTGGTCCTAAGCTAGGTGGTGGGTGTTAAACATCTGTAAAAGCCAGGTCGCTCACACCAGCACCGTTTTACCTGTTGCTGCTGATTCCAGGTACTGCTGAGAGCCTTGTAAATGTGCATCAGTGGGGGGAGGAGATGGGGACACCACAGAGACTTTATGTGTCTGCAGCACTGGGCAGCTGGTGCTGGCTGAGACACCTCAGTAGTCAAGGCAGCATCCCATCGCCCTGCATCCCAAAGGCAGGCTTTCAATGCACTCCCAGTATGGCAAATTGACCCTTTCTCTGGAGAGAGTGGGCGCCTGGGGTTCTTAATGTGTTGCTACTTTGTTAACTCAGTGATGAGAGAGGAAGTGCAGGAGAGTTTGCGGTGTTCCACATCATGAGTCGGATTCTGGAAGCAGCAAATGGCATGTGCATGCCTTTACCTCCTGGTAAGTTCTGTGTTTTGCTGTTTTAATCTTGAGTGAGGAGAGCAGTGCTATAAAATCCTCCCAGCACAGCAATGGTTGCAGCACGTGTGAAGTTAGCTTTGGCAGTATTGACAACTATTCAAGTCAGTTATAGAGGGGAAGGCTCTTGATAAAGCTGTACAAGTGAAATGAAGCAAAACGAAATAGTTACTAAAAACACAGAAAACTAAACAGATGTTTCCAGTGGAATGTGTGGGTGCGGTCTTATCTTAAAACTAAGATTTAGACAACTGGACTTCAGTGTCAAGAGGTACAAGGAAAAATCCTATCCTGTAGCAGATAGAGTCTTTTTTCTCATGCTCTTGCCCTGCTAATTTCAGTTTTTTTCCTGAAGGGATTACTTCCAGCCTTGATGGAAAAGCTGGTCTTGATAGTAGACTTTGATTTCCTAGAGCTCCTCATAATTCTTTACAGCATTTTCAAAGCACTTGCTTATTTTCATTAGGGAAAGACATCTTGACATCTTAATATCTTAATGCTTTCCAATTCTGTTTGAATCTTTTTGGGTTTTATTTCCTGATCTGTCTTAAGTCATTGAAACCGCTTTTGGTATGAGTTTGCCCCTCAGTCTGTGTGGGCACAAATGCTGCTGCACAGTAGTGTTACATGGTAACAAAACCATCATCAGGCTGATGTTAAAGGAAAGCTGAAGTGTTAACGCTGCCCGTGGGAGTGTCTGTGTGGCAAGGACATCCTGAGGGTGGTGAGGCCTCAGATTTTGATTCATTAGGAGGAGAGACGGAGATTAAAGACAAATTAATAGAACATTCAGATATAAGGCAACAGCTTGGAGACGTTTGGTGACAGTGTATGACTTTAATGACCGTTTTCAAATCCCTTAGCTTTCTTCTTTCTGACAAGATTGTACTTGAGAGGACTTAAAGGATGTCTAAATAAGACTACCTGACTTGATAAATTGATTTCCTCACCAACTATAAAGAATCAGAAGTCAAGGGAAGTGATGGCTTTAGCTAGAGTAATTCCAGTCTCAAATAGAGAACTAGAGAAAACTACATATTGTACCAAACACGTTTGTCTTTTTCATAGGTTTTCACACTCTGCACCTGGGTCTTGGTGTTCGATGCCTCCCTCTGCACACCCTCCTGCACTATATTGACAATGGCATCTTGCAATTGACAGAAACCTGTGTCAGGAAATTGCTGAAAGGTACAGTGAACACGGTGTTTCATTTGTTACCAGTCAGCTAACTGGGACTGTTGTCCTTTGAGCCATTCCCCTTTGACACAAGTTTTATTGCCCAGGACACTCAACTCTCCTTAGAGTGTTGTTTCAGTGAGGGCTGTAGCTGATGGTGTTACCTACCTGAAAAGAGAAAGTTAGAGCTTAGGCTATGTGATTGGCCTTACCACAGCACACAAAGAAATGTCTGTGTGGAGAGAATCTGAGTTTGTAGTTTTTCCACTCCAGACTTCTTAGAAAAGCAAATACTAAAGATCATCATAGGATTTGTTGGGGAATTTCTGTGACTCTGTGAAATTGCACACCTGTGTGTGAGGAAGTTGGTCTGCTATCCAGCCCTCAGGTTTTGCTTTATGTTTGGAAAGAGAAGAACAGGCCTGTCAAGCTGACCTCATGGCTGGGGAAGCTTATGGAGCAGATCATCCTGACTGCCATCACATGGCATGTGCAGGACAACCAGGGGATCAGACCCAGCCAACATGGGTTTGTGAAAGGCAGGTCCTGCTTGACCAGCCTGAGCTCCTTCTGTGACCAGGTGATCCACACAGTGGGTGAGGGAAAGGCTCCGGGTGTTGTCTGCCTGGACTTCAGTAAAGCCTTTGACACCATTTCCCACAGCATTCTCCTGGAGGAACTGGCTGATCATGGCCTGGATGGGAGCACTGTTCACTGGGGATAAAACTGGCTGGACAGCTGGGCCCAGGGAGTGGAGGGGAATGGGGTTACATCCAGCTGGTGGCTGGTCCCCAGTGGGGTTCCAGAACTCAGTACTGGGGCCAGTCCTGTGTAATATCTTTATCAATGATCTAGACAAGGGGATCAAGTGCTTCCTCAGCCATTTTGCAGATGACACCAAGTTGGGTAGGAAGGCTCTGCAGACAGATATGAACAGGCTGGATTGATGGGCTGAGGTCAATTGTGTGAGGTTCAACAAGACCAAGTGCCTGGGTCCTGCCCTTGGGTCCAACAACCCCAGACAGCATCACAGGCTGGGGCAGAGGGGCTGCAAAGCTGCCCAGGGGGTGCTGGTCAGTGGTAGCTGAACATTAGCCAGCTGTGCCAAGTGATGTGCTATTTCTCCAGTGTCCAAGAAAAGTAACAACAAAATATGCTGTATCAATCTGTGCCTGATCTTGATAAATTAAATATTATAAACTTGAAGAGCTGCACTTAGTCAAAGTGCATTTGAATTACAGTATAAATTGTTAGATAAAATGGTGACGTTATGGACAAATATACAGAAATATATTTGTATACACATGATAAACATGTAAATAAGTCTTTACTTGAAACTGAAATTTTTATTTCACTAAGGAGGTGATGTTTATTGAGAAAGTCTTCACTCTGTTGAGAGGGAAAGTTGAAAGTTTGTTATGTGATTACTGTTTGTTTGATTTGCTTTTTTCCCTGTTGCTTATAGATCTGGATGACACTGAACAGAATGAAAAGCTGAAGTTTAGTATTGTGATGAGGCTTCCAGAGGTAACTAATGGCTTTAGATGTAATTTCTTGGATTTTGGAATTGATAGGAAATTCCTCCTTGTGCATAGGGTCAAACCAATGAAAGACTTGGCTGTGATTCAAATAGAGCATGATTCAAATATAACCAGAACATCCACAGTTTCTCCATCTGCTGCTCCTGGACTGTAGGTTACCCTGATAACTTAACTTAAATTACAGATTTGTCCACAGTGTTTTGCAGAGTCTCCAGTATCCTACACAAGTTAACAAGACTGACACTGTTCTGCTGAGTAGTCATTTGCATAAAGCAATGAGGGTTATTTAAAGGGGGTCTATGGGGGTTTTGTGTGTGCTTTTTAGCATCCATGGAGTCTTTCTCACTTGTGACCTCTGATTGGTTCTATACTCTTCAAAAATACATTCAAAAGCTGGTAGAGTAAAAGCTGTAAAGTTGTATTGTACCACAGCTTTGTGGCAGGGATGAATTAACCAGATCTCCTCTCAGTTAAACCTCACAGTCTTACCCATTGACAAGGTGACTTGTGCAGCCACAAGAGCTGGTTACTGGTCCTCCATAAATCGTTCCAGCAGAATGGGAGATGCATTTCTCCTTCTCCCCTTTTGCTCTTATTGCACATCACAGGACTGCAGGGGAAGCACAAGATGTCAGGAAGCAGAGGAACACCAGGGATCCCCCTCAGGGAATGCCTCACTGCAGAACAGGCTTTTTTCCACATGAGTTGCCCATTGTTTGCTCATTCTGTTCTGTCACTTATAGTTCAAATGGCCAGAAGTGCTGCTTGGGTTTTCCTCCAACAAAGGCTTCTTTATTTGGCAGCAGTTTTGAGAAGGGGTAGAGGAGGAGAACTCCACAGGATGTTCTTTGTCCTCTGTTTTGGGCCAGGGCTGGTGAGCTGGGGTCAGCATGGGGCCCCTGAGTTGCCAGGCCTGGGCCTGGTGCGTGGGGAACTCCATTCCAACCACGCTCTGACGTGAAGGGCTGAGCTGGGAGAGATTTAGGGAACAACTACTGCTAGCTATGCACAGTGCTCAGTGCTGTATTGTATCTATTTACAGCTTGGGGAAAAAACGCTGGGAATAGTCTATTTGCCAGAAAGGTCACTTTGGGGTGACTTGGACTATTTTGAGCAGGTTACATGCAGTGGATAACTTCAGTTTAATCAGAAGCAAGGATTTAAGCACCATTAAACTGTACAGCATTTACTAAAATGAACAGCTGTCTGCATTGCATTACAGCTGAAGGGGAGGGGCAAGAGAAGATCTACACAGGGAAAACAACAGAAGGTGGAGCTAATTTCACAGGGTGTTCCTATTCTTTTGCTTATTGGTTGGGATTGGAAGCTTTGGGAAACCTGGTTTTGAATCTCTTTTGGCTATGGGAATGTGAGTCAATGTTGTCAGTTTCCAGGATGATGACCTGGATAATGGGATCCAAACTTACATTCCCAGTATCTTTCCTTCCCAGTGTTCTGCTTGTCTAAGGTTCCTTAGGATGAGCCTGAGAAGCCCTGTCCTGAAGGAGGTTTGAGGAATGAGGCATCTACTTTACTCTTTGGGGGAAGAATAGATTCAAATCAGTCACAGTAAAGGATAAAGGTTCAATTAGTACTTAAGTACACGTGTCAAGTGGGACAGTGGCACTGGGACAGACCAACTGAGGTGAGGACTGAGCGACGAGGTTTTGATTTCCCGCATTTTGAGAGCACACTGTGATCTCTTAGTTACTGGCTATGAAAGGAACGCTCCATGGCTAAACATGATGACCTTTTAGCCTCTGTCATCGGGGTCTGAAAGCAAAGCACATCCGCATTACAGCCTGGGTTTTGTGTCAGCTTTTCCTCCCCTTTCCTCTTTCTAAGTTTCCACTGTCCCATGTATATGTTCTCAGGTTTTGGGGTTTGTTTTTTGCTTACTAGGCTCTTGGTCAAAAGATTCGCCAGTACTGGAATCATCCGATAAATGCAAATTTATTAGCACGGAAATATGTGAAACTTTTGCTTGAGAAGCTGGGAAATAGGCAGGTAAGAGCACAGAGGCTATGTTTTAAAATCTTATGCTTTGACAGTGTTGAGATTCCTGTGCTTTTTGTGGACTGTAACACACTAAAGAAACATTGAAACCTTAGTGCAACTGTGCAACTTTGTGAAGTAACACGGAATGTTCTCCCTTACAGTGCAGCAGACCTATCCCTGAGACACTCTCTGTCCCCGTGGAGTTTTTGCCACTGAACTACCTGACTAATATGCTGGCAGAGATAGAGAATCAAGGTAGTGTTAATTCTGTACTTTGGAAGACCGGTGATTATTACCCTTTGATGCTCACTCAGATGTATCCTGCCTATACTGACATACTGAGTTATTAAAACTCCAGTGTTGTTGAACACACAGATTTGGTTGTCTTTCTGCTACTGGAAGGTGTCAGGGGCCAAGAGCCTCCATGTATGGGTATTGTCCTATTTGGGGAGGAAAAAGAGTTAAACCATGTAGCAGTATGTGAGCACGTGCCCTGGGCCAGTTCATGGACTAGCACTAACACAGCCACTCTGCTTCAAGCTGGGTTTGGACCTCCAGTTTGGAAGTCCAGCCTCCAGAGAGGCTTCCCTCTGTGTGGGTTATAATTTACTTACATCCCACTAATAGGATAGTTTTTGCCACAGATGAGCATCCAAAGGGCACCACTGAAAACTGTTGGTATTTTTGGGTGCATGAAAGCACATTTCTATTACCCCTTATCTTTTGGTATTGTAGATGAAGATGTTTAATAGCCAGCAGGACTATAAGTGTACAGGAACATGTACAGTTTTGTAAATACTTCCTCACCATGTTTTTCTAGGTGTGCATCCATATGAAAAACAAGACCATGTAAATGCAAGATTTGTAGAGGAAACAGCACTCAAGCACACTATGACACTTCTGGGTCTCAAATACTCCTGAAAATAACATACTGTTGAAGAAGGCTGTCAAACTGTGGTGCCTCTGTAAAAGTATTTATTTAAATGCAATGTTGTTTCCCTAATAACCTGCAGTTTTGGGTAGTCACCAGTAGTGACATGAGCTACTAAAACAGTGTTTGGTCTAACAAACTGAGGTTGAAATTACTGACTTCTAGATAAATCCTAGAGAAATGCATTTGACATAACCCTAGGTTTGAAATATATCTGTGGGTTCATTTTGAAGTGGTCAAGGAAGTGGAACAACAGTGACAAAACATGCTGTGAAAATTGGTATAAATGTCACTTCTTTTAACAAGACAATGCTGGAAAAGGCAGTCCAATTGCAGGGTTACAAGAACTAGTAACTGTTTACTTTGATTAATAAATGGAGTTCTTGGTGTGATTGTGTAAAGCAGGTAAGAATAACAGAAGACTTTTTATGTCAGGCATGAGTGAAGAGATAGTCATTCCTTGTGGTGGTATCAGTTATCTTATGGTTCTTCTGCTTCTACAGCTGCATTCTAGTATTTTCAGTTTTGTAATTAACCCAAAATATAATCTCCTTAAAGTGCATGTGACAGATTTTGTTGAAGGTTTGTTTGTTTGTTTGAGAGGTTTTTGTTGTTTTTTTAAGATATATATACTATATTGTAAGTAATATAGGACAAGAAGAAAGCATTAGAAATTTATCTTAACAGTGGCTTGGACAGAGTTTTACATAATCCTTTCTTACAACTTCTAGTGTTACAGTTCAAACTTCAGCTTCAGAAAGAAATTAGGCAGGCTGTTTTTCCTTTGTTTTCAACTTCTGTTTGTATGTAACTGAGCCAATATTGTTTGCTCTTTTGTTTTAAGTTCTGAACCGTGACATTAGTTTCAAATGTCACAGGTAATAGCAATTTGCTACACAGGAAAAATTGCCAAGTTGTGCCATGCAGGATTTCTGCAGCCTTTACTGGATTTTAACAACTATACAAGATTCCAGACTATTAAACTAGAGAAACTCATTAATATTTTATATATTTGGGAGGTTTTCAAAACAACCTCTAATATTCTCTCTGAGTGGTTTCCATTGATGCTCCCTGCTCCTTACCAGAGAAATAAAAAGATCCAGGTCCTGGGAGTGACTTGGCAAGTTTATGGTCACTCCCTTGTCATTGCCATCAGTGAAGCTTTAGCTTTTTTAGTGACTGCATAGTGAGAAGGAATATTTTTCTTAATCTAATTAGAATTTCTCTGGCAAGTGTAAACTCCAGTCCCAGACTGCAGAAAGCCATGTTGGTGTATGGCTATAAGTGATGGCCACTTTGTATTATATTAATAACAGAAGATTTTCTAGCCTTTTCTTTTTAATGAATGTATTTTAACATACCTTCAGATGCAATAAAACTTCACCTGGAAAAAAATATAAGTATAGCATGAGGATCACTCACTTTTCTTGGCACTTGGAAATACTGCACTGCATTTGGGATACAAGGAGAAAGGATTCTGGATCACTGACCAGTTAGCTGTGCTTTTGGCATGAACAAATACTTCATTTTCAGCATGGAATTTGGCTGAACACCAACAGATCTTCCTTCAGTGCAGTGTAAATGCTGCTGACTCTTGTGATCCTGCAGCTGGTAATGGTCTCTCTTGCTTCGAGAGCTGTCTGTTCAGATTTCAGATGGCTTTGCAGGAGGCTTTTTGACATGTCTTGGACTCGGGCGGGGCTCACTGGGTCTGAAGGGAGCCACGTGTGGCTGCAACAGTGGGAGCCCCTCCTCCTCCTCCTCCTCGGGGATAGTGGGGGCCTGGCTGGGCACTGCACTTTGTTTCTCCTCTGCTGGCTGCTGTCAGAGAAACACAGCCTGGTCACACAGGGGCTGTATGCTTTAAAACTCCAGTGCTTCCCCGAGCCAGTGTACAGAATCCGTGACAAAGGAAACACCTTTAGTCTAATCCCTGGCAAGCCAGGAAAGCTGAAGGGGTATTAAAAGTAAAGCATGAGGTTTGACCATGTAGATACAGTTTGTCCTTTTAAACAGTAGACAGTTTGAACCTGTCATGATTTTTTTTTATTTCTCAAGAAAACAGATTAGACGAACTTTTAAAAGATGTAGTAATTGTGCACTGAACATCTGTGGAATAATTCTGTTCCTGAATACAGTTACTAGAGTGGGCCTTTATCCACAGCACTGGAAGGAAACTTGAGTCACAGCATGAGGAGAAGTTTCATGACAGAAGTTTCTTATTCTAAACTATTATTATGTAGGAGCTCTCTGCTCTGGGATCACTGACCATCTCAAGGACAGAGGCAGTGTCCAGTAGGGTAAGGTTTCAAGAGCTGTCTGCCATGCTGCCCTGCCTACCCTCAGTGTCTTGCTCAGCAATCTGATTTCTTGCTGCTTCTGATCTGATGCTCATTGTACTTTGTATGTGGGAGGCATTAAACTTACTTCTCCTGAACCCCACAGGAGCAGTACCTTTTGCAGCTTTACGTTGAAATCCAGTGAAAAGCAGTATTCCACTGATGGCTGCCCTGCCCTTCAGCCACAACATGGTCACACAAACTACTTTAATAACCAGGTATGAGGCTTTTAGTATATGCTCTCCTTAAGATTCAATGACCAGCTCTAAGTGGTGTTGCCAGACTAGAGTTAAAACTCCACAAACCCACTGTAGTGGGTTGTCAGTTGTCTCTGTACCATCATCTGCACTGGGCTCCTGGAGCTCTTGCAATGTATGACAAAAACTTACTTTAGCTCTGGCTTCAGCTGCTGCTTTTTGTATCTTCTCATTGCGTAGGATCTTCCACCATTCCTTTTCTGCTTTAGGAGGGGGAAGGCCTTGACTTATCATCAATGAAGCAGTCATCAAAAATTGTTCTTTGTCTCTGATTTCCTGCTGGAGTTTAATGGCAAGTGCTTGCTTCATGGATAACTCTGCAAGAAGAGCCCTTATCTCCTGGGTTTTGTGATTTATCTTCCTCTGCAGTTCGTTGGTCTGGAATACAAAACAGCTGCATTGTAGTTAGGGCTTCCCTATTGTAGTTAGGGCTTCCCTTTAGGCTCTCACTGGACATGACACTTGGGTCAGCATTAGGCACGTGAAAGTAAGTCCAACTTGACAAGGTTTTAAATAGTAGTTTGATTCTTGAAAATTACTTAATTTTTGTGAACACTTAGAACAAAAAACAAAATGACTGCTCAAGGAGTCACTTTACTCCAGTACAAGAAAAGAAAAGCACATTTGTCTTCGCTTCTTGACCTTTTCAGCTGGACAGCAAAACTCCACCAGCCATCAAAGGCCTGGGATCCCAATTATTTTTGAGTTTATACACAATTATCTTCATAATAAAGCTGAAATAAGCCCAATTCCTATGAGATAATTGAGTGATAATGCTGAAAACGGGGCTGTGGGTTGTGACATTATCCTTGGAAGGGGGACGAACAGAAAAGGAATGTGACAGAAATCCTTGAGTCTCAGTGCAGATGATTTGAAAAAAACAAAAAAACTTTAATACTCTTTAAGTGACTAATTGGAAGTGGGACAGCCCGAGCATTTGTGAATGCAACTTTTGGCACACTGCCATTCTTACAGTAGCTTATTAGCCCATGGCTATAATGTCACAAACAGTTAACAACCATGATATTTCTCTATGTGTTTAAAATAAATGATAAAAAACTGTTTTAAGCTTTCATGTGCCAAACCTAACATCTAAGAAAAATTTCTACCCTGGCCTTGTTTTACATTAATTATTTAGCATTTTTTTTCTGTCTTTCCATCAGCTCTGCTCAATTTGCAGCTTTTTCATTAGGAATATGGGGGCTAGGAGCATTTTTGGTCTTTCCCAAACAATATTACTTGCAGTTAAAAGCAAATTTCTATATTTTAAAAACTGTATTGGAAATTATGTTTCCTGTGTGATTCTCCCTACCTAAACAACAAAAGAATTTTGAGCCAGATACCAGGTTCATCTTTTTGTATGTTGGAGTAGAATTTTTCTGGCATTCCTTTATTTTTTTTTCCTTACTTCGTTTTAGCCTTTGACCTGTTTGTTGTGGAAAGACTTTTAAGTACATGCAAAGGGAAGATCCTACAAAGTTTCTATGCATCTACTTCAGAAAAAACTATTTCTATATTTTAGTGAAAGCTACCACTTATGGTGCAACTTTGTTTTTAAAAGAGAGGACATTCACCTTTTAGTTTTGGTTTATCTGTGTTACTGTTGCTATTCCTGTCTGTAATTTCTGAAGACTAACTTATGATTTGCCTCTCAACATTTCCAGCCACTTTTGTAATTTGCAAGCGAATCACCTCTTGCCCAGATACTGTTTCATTTTGTACAGGCTGGCAAGCAGAGCGTGCAGTGCCCTTCTTACCCTCCTAGCGAACAGCAGCATGTCCTGCTTGCCGTTGTCCACCACAGCACGGATTCTGTCCGTCAGATCAGAAATGTTCTCACAGAGAAAATCTATCTTCAGCAGTCTCTGCTCCTTCTGTACCAGCTCTGCCTCTATCTGCAGCAAGAAGAAGGACATAGTGTAAGGAAAGGACAGGGGAAGGTGCAGCCCAAAGCGTTCTGTGATTGCCTTGAGCTGATGAAATCATACTGGTGAACAGTCATAAACGAACACCTTCACTATCAGATTTCTCAAAATTTACAACCTCTCTGCCAAGGATCAGGCCCAAATTGGTTCAAATTGGTTGCTGTCAGTCGTACAATTCTTCCATATCTGGCCAGGCCCTTTTGGGGGCAGGGGTTACACCATTGTTACTACGTTGCTGTGCTTTTCTTGAAAGCAATGGGGCTTTATTCTAGTAATATTTTTTTTAATCTTCTGGTTCCTTGAGTCACACCATATGGAAGGTTTCATCTCTTGCTTTAAATACGTTTCCCCTCCTCATGCTAAAAAAAGTATGGGCTCTATAAACAAATTATAACTACAATAACTTTAAATCCCATGGAGATTGAAATAGACATTTAAACTTATCACAACTCTAAGAAAACCTTCTTCTTAATGTGTAGGCTGTTGGTAGCAGGCTCTGTTGTGGCCTGCTTGGCTATGCAGAGCTCCATCCTATCAAGGAATATGGGACAGTAAAGCAAAAAGCTCAGATAATTCAAGCAGCTGTATTGAGGGTCAGTCTTCACTGATTTCTGAAACTGGATTTCAAAAGAAGGACTCTGGGGTGTGCTCAGAGCTTGCTGCTACTGCCCTCACACCTTCAGAGCCCTTTACGAATTCCCTCCCAACACTGAACACAGTGGGAAGAGTTTTGTGCTTCTATAACTGGGACAGACAAAACTATATAAAGAAAAGCTGTTCCTTTACCTTCCTCCCCCCCACACAGAGGGCTCTGAATCTGGCTTTCCATTGGACCTAATGCTTCCCTCTGAAGTCTCGCGGGGCAGTCACCAGCAGTGCTGCAGTCAGGTGCCAGCTGCTGGGCTGGCCTGGCTGCTGCTTCCTCCAAGCTCTCTTCGGTGGCTCCTTTTTCAGCAAGGAAGCAAAGCAGTAGAGCTCAGCCCTAACAAGGGGCAGTGTTTGCTTCTGTGTCACACATGCAGACTTTGTGAAGAGGCTGGCAGGTCTGCCTCCTGCTCACAGCCCGTGGATAGTGGTGAAACAGCTCATGGCCAGTTAGCAAAGACTGACAACCCTGTTTGCTAGCAGTTTATTATTCTGCATTTATCTCCTTCTGCTGCCTTTTCTGTGCCTTCCCCTAGTGAGGTGGGTCTGCACTGAAGTGCCAGTGATGTGAATGGAGTCAGCAGAGAATGCTGCAGAGCTTGGGGTACCTCACAGAGCTCCCCCTCCCCAGCCTGTCCTGGAAGAAGTCAAAATGTCACATGTCCAGTTGACAAGGAAAGCAGATGCTAGGCTGGAGTTCATAATGGCCAATCCTAATTATTTTGGTTCCTCTTACAGAAAGTTTATTTTAAAAATAAAAAACACTATTTGCATTTTCTCAAAGAGAACAAGCACAGCAGGATAGCTTGTGATATGAGAAGTGACATTACCTTTTCAATCCTTTTTAGCAGCTCAGATGGAGATGGGTCCTTCCCTCCCATTTCTTGCTTTCTGCTCTCATTTGTGGCATCACCATAGTTTTCCTCAAGCTTTTTAACCTTGTCCCTGCACTGGGAATACTAGCAAACAAAGAGCCTCAACAGTTATTTATTCCCACAAAACTCATCCCCAGACCTTGGCCTGGAGACTTCAACAGACAAGGATTCCTTTTACTGGGAAGGAGGAAGAGAACTACAGTGTGACAGTTGCAGGACAGATGAAACCCTGCTGTTTGACAGAAATTGAATTCTACCTGTTTCTTGGCTACTTTTTGTTTTTTATCCTCAGGAATACAATAGAAAGCCCTGCTTCCCTGCTGGTCAGTACTGAGGGTCTCATCCCTACAGACGTCCAATTTTTCTACACTAACATTCCCAGGCATGTGTCCTGAAGTGACTCAGTGGTGACACTGAGCAATGAGGTACCCTCGGGACTCACAGAGACAGGTGTTCCCTGACCTTTCCCATGTGAGACCTTCCCATGGAATAATGCTTCCCAGAATGTGCAACAGGGACATCCAGGCTCAGCGTAAATACTCGCTGAAGGACTGACTGGGGCCATGTTTTCATGTTTGGACTTGCAAGACTGACAGTGGTGGGGCTGTGTGCTCTGAAGTGCACCTGGCTGTCTGTCAGTGAGCTGTTAGCATTGACATAACTGCCCAAGTGTCAATGGTAACCATCCACTGCAGGTGATGACTGATTAAGGAAATAAGTGGTCCCAGGCTCTCAAAGTTATGGACAGTCACCAAAATATAAAGTAAATGTTTAGATGTTGCCAGGATGAGGTTTATCACTGGAAGTTAAAAAGTCATATTTAACTAGAAAAGAGAAAACTGACAGATATTCTCAGGTGGCAGTGGAACATTACCAGAACACTTAAATACTTATTTTCCTAGTAAAAAAAGCACCACACAACTCACTCCTGTACACTTTGTCTAAAACCAGCTAAAGTAAAAACCTTAGATGAGTGTAATGAACAATTTCCTCGGCAAACCATGATTCTGAACATAGCTAGGTACTGAAAGTTACATTTTGCTGACAAATAGCTAAAACTCAAGCCCAAAAATACACAGAATGGAAGAATGTAAAAGCAGAGCCAGCACAAACAGCAGGATGCAGCTATGCTTCGAGTGATCTTTTCTATCTGGGGCCAAATTTCTCAACCAGTAACTCAGGGGAAAATGCCTTGTTGGAGGCAGTGGTATCTTAATGAGATTAGGGGCAGCTCACCAAAGAAAATTTTGCAGGACTGAATAGTTAATTTAGAGAAGGACTATTGCAGAGAAACCACTGTCCAAAAGCCATTAAAAAGTTTCATGTTAAATGTAAATACTAGCCTCATTTTTAAATGCAATATGAATTGGAAGTGATCAGATGCAAGCCAATCCAAAAGTATCAAAGTGCATTTAGAGATAATCATGCTATTCTGTGGCTGCTTTAGTAACATGACTACAGGCATCTTTCTTTATTTTTTTACTGATTTCTAGTGTTTTCCTTGGAAAAGACTATCTGAGTCATAAGAGATTCTAAGTCTTAAAATTTAAAAAAATCCTTTCTGTCTTTCTTAGAGTGGGTTTGATACAGGGGATAGGAAAAGACTGTAGAAGAGAGGCTTTTCTATGTTGGACTGTAATCAGTCAGGAGGAATTGTTGAAGGAGGGAACACATGTCTAGATAAAGCAACTGGTCTGAAAAAGTGGGCATCGGGTTCTTTTTTTGAAATCTCAGAGAAGGTAGGTGAGGTATGTACAGCACTAAAAAAGGGAAAATACAAGACCTATTTTAAAAAATGGGGAGGGGGGTGCAGATGGAGCTTTGGAACCATGATAACTTCTGTTTCTGAAGAATAAATCTGGAGCACATAATTAATTTTCTTTGTAGGCATCAAGAAGATAAAAAGGACAGGGATAACAGTCACCACAGGTGTGTTGAGTCACACCAAACCAGATCAATATCTACTATGATAATTTCACAGGTGTATGGATTATAAATAGTAGGCATTATACATTTTGATCTTTATATAGCTTCAATAGTTCATATGATATTCTCATAAAAAAGTAACATAAATGGGTTCTTGATTAAAATATACAGTAAATACCTCATCAGTAGAATGAGGTTAAGCTCAGAGAGACTGCAAGAATTTTTTGGAAAAGATTCAAATGCAAAATTATATTTCTCTGAAAAAAAGGTCTGAATCAAAAAGATAATAGTAAATAAAAAAAATTAAGTAGTTACATGTAGGCAGGAAAAATTGCCTGTACAAAGAATCAAATCAACTGGTTGGATGCCCTTTCTTTAAAAAGGTTGTTACATACATTAACATGAAGATGAATCACTGTGTCATGTGTCAAGAAAGGTGCCAACATACCTGGATGCATAGGCAAGAAGGTAACCTGCAAGATGCCTGAATGGATCTTTTCACTCTCAGCCAAAGGTACCAGGCACTGCCCCTCAAGACAAATAAAGACTGTATTGCCAAAGATAAAAGAAATGCAGAAAAAGAATGATCTAAGAAAATCTCTAAGAGCTGATTGAAAGAAACAAAGTTGTGTAGCCTATCAAACGGATGGGAGAGGAGCATGATTAACATCCTTCCAGTAGCATGAAATGTTGCAGAAAGGAAAAGAATGGTCCATTTGTCATGTCCCTGGAGGACAGAATACAAATCAATATTCTTACACCACAGCAAGAAAGATCCAGGCTAAAGCTCAAGAAAATTTTTTCCACTGTTAAGGAAAGACTGGGATAGCTTGCTTGGGGAAACCTGTTTCTCAGTGGTGGCTTGAAACCACAGCTTAGCCCTCTCAGGCAATCCAATGCTGATGTGGGAGCAGATTGCCTAGATAAATTCTTTATCTCTCTGCTAGTCCCATTATTCTATGATGTGGTCATATAGTCTGAAGATTTTCATGTATTAAAACCTGAACAAATGTTGTTGCCAAATGCCTCAAATAAACTGACAATCCTTGTATATTGCCTGAGCTCTAAGGCATGAAGGTCCCATCTACAGCACCATGACAGCTCAGCAGGTCTACGTGTTGGACTAATTAATGATTAATGCTAAATATTTCTCATTGATGCATGAAGGTAGATTAGTTTTTATGGGTCACTTCAGTCAGCAGGAACAGTCCCTTGATGTGCAGTCCCAATTAAAAGTTACATAGTTTTATGCCAGAGAAAATCACCTTACAGTCTCACCAGGTACTTTTTGTGTAAAGAAGTGCCTATAAATATTTCTAATTTTAAATCTTTACCTAGATGTTAACAAGCCTACCTAGTCCATGTTACTTGCACTTGCTTAGAAGAGGTCTGGTCTTGCTTCAGATGACGGTATTTTTCTAGCTTAACTATTCACCGATGTTTTGTGGAAATAGGAAGCTTCTGATGCAAAGCATACAAGTGGAACATACATTGATGATTAAGCAGCTCGTGGAATGTAGGAGACCCAGATGAAGTGTTTGTTCTTGCTGAACTGGCACACAGCCCTGATCTGGGCTTTCCCCTTTCCCAATGGGCACTACAGCTGCTGAGATTATGGGTCAGATTTTGCAGTTTTTCTATTAGAAAAATATTTCTAACTTTTTTTCATTGATAATAATGAAAATACGAAGTCCATATTACTAGTACTTGCTTCAAAGAGGTCTGGTATTGCTGAAGACAGAAGGAGGCAGGAAGGGTAGGAAAAAAGGAGGACAAAAGAGACACAGGTACGGGACTCAGCCTGCCTAATCCAGACAGTCTGTGACTTTGGTAACTGAACAGAAGCTGAGTTAGATTTCAACATGGGGTCAAATCTCTAATCAGTAAAAGAACCAGCAGCATGAATTTGGCAATCAACAGAAGAATTCAGATTTGGGCTCATAGTTTTTGTTTACATCATGGAGATAAAGCCAAACAATTTGAAACTGCTTCTCATTGGACTTAATTCCTACTGGCAGTGGGAGTAAGAGTATTAATGATGAATGGTGGAGCATAAGGAGATGAACGAGTTAACAGCCACCTTGAGCCATGTAATATTCAGTAATCACAGTACCTAGTTAAATTTTAAAGGCTGAGAACCAATTATTTGCCATTCTTCACTGGAAAACTCACTTGGGAACATTTATTAAGACTACTATATGCATAATATCACACTACTCAGTGTTTTCCTACTTTTTAATTTTATGTCAACATTGCAAAAAGATTTAAAGCAGATCCAACAATAGCCTCCCTTTAACAGTGGTTTCACATGAACTATCATCATAAAGGAGAAAGTTGCAGGAATGCAGAACAGAAAAAGCAAAGTTTCATGATTGATTCTGTCAGTTCACAAAAATCATCTGCATTTTACTACTACTGTATTTGACTCAGTGACTCTCAGTCTCATTTTAAATCTTACCTGAAAAATTAAAATTTGAGGTCTTTTAAGTTTTTTTTTCATTTAGGTTTTTTTTTTTTTTTTTTTACTGCCTTGGTACATCATTTAAATCTGTGATGGCCCTGCAAAGGTCTTTGGGGCATGATCTGCATGAGGTATTAAAACATGTACTGTGTTTTATTCTTGTAGCAGAGCATAGAATTTCTTCAAAAGGTCAGAAGTAAGAGAATAGTGCAAGCACTATTAAACAGCGAGCCACAGCTCCCATTGATGCGAGTTTGAAAGGCAATGGTACAGCCCAATTTATGATTTTGTGCAGGCATTAACAGGGTATGTATGGGAAAAATTACCATCTGGAGATAAGGTCAAAAGTAAATGAGCCATTTCAGAAAGCAAGGAAAGAATGTCCCAAGCACTGCAGTTTGTTAGCTGTTTAATGCTATTTTGTAACTAGAACTAAAACTTACACTGTTTTTGTGCAAAAGAAAATATATGTGGATTATATCATTGTAGGCAGCAGAGTTTCCAGAGTAGGCTCAGGGTCAAGTGTGAATTGAGTAATTATTTTAGAAATTTGATGGTCTAAGTGTATCTCCCACCCCTCCACCTACTCCATCAATACAGTTTTAACAAATTTTATCTACAGTCCCATTTTTCCCCCATGACTCCCATTCTCCAGCTTAGTCATACTGACATTTCAGGCTGTGGGGTGGGTCAGCTGGAATTCCGCACCCAGGAAACATTTGGCATGTGTGAAACAAAGACCATGAGCCAGTTACACATAAGCATAGAAACTCACATATGTGAAGTTAAAAGCATGTATCGCTGTTTTGCTAGACAGGTGTATTACTAAACTTGCTGTTATAATTATCTTTGTACATCCAGATTTTTTTTTCTATGAAATCACCTTAAATTTTAAAATACAGAACAATAGTAAAAATGGCTTTCTTTAACACCAACCTGTATCCGAAGTCTCACCAGATGTGCATCCAGGGCATTCTTCACTGTGAGCCCTTTAAAACACAATTTAACCTCTCTTTTTTTCTCAGCTAACTTCAGCTTCAGAAAACTGATCTTTTCATCCATAACTTGCATCTTAGTATCTCCATTCCTACACAACACCTCTTGCCTGTTTATTTTTTCATACAAAAAGCCTAGTTCTTCCTCTCGTTCTCTGAGCAAAAGACCACTGAAATAAAGCCAAAATTTAAAGATAAGTTTTTAAAAAAATTAGTCATATTCAGTATATTTCACTCAAGAACATAAAAGTTATCTTAAAATATAGTAGTAATCTGTGACAATGTATAAAGCTTTCTCAATTATCATTTTAATCTAATGACAGCATTTAAAATAAGTAACAAAGTAATTGCAATGTGAAAATCAGAAAACAAACTCTTGGAAAGGTAACTCTTGTCTCTCACATAATTTTTAAGGTCTTCTGGCCTTCCACAGCATTTAAAACTGGATTAAGATCAGAGAGATCTAGATAATCTGCATTTTTGCAGATGCCTTATCTGTGCACAATGCACAAACAGAGCAGGTGGCTACAAGTTCTCAAGGCATTCAGTAGCCAAGATACCATATTTTTTTGAATAATAGTTCTGAAGCATGACCATGATCAGCAGTGGAGAAACATTTACATAAAGCAAAGCAGCACTTGCAGTGAGGGGGACTGGTCAGCAAAACTTTGCAGTGTCGCAGACCTTTAGCAATCCTAATGCAGAGTGCTCATAAGCTGAAAAATATTGGTGCTTCATGAATGTCAAAATTAAACACTACCTTAGATCAAATTTACAAATGTACCTCTCATTTCGTTGCTTAATAGCCCTTTCATAATTTTTGCATAGCTGCAAAATTTCCTCTTCAATGTGTGTGGCTGCAGCGGTAAGTCTGTCAACATTCAGATACTTTTCCTTTTCTTTACTCTCTAGCATCTCTTGTTCAACTTTGGAATAATCCTTTTTGATCAGCTCTTTCATTCTGTCATTCTTTTTAATCTTCAGATACACGTCCTGCAATTTTCTTTAACATAAAAGAAATGTGGGAATATTTTTAGTTCTTTCAATTTGAAACCAATTTCAGCAATTAAAAGCAGAGCTTAAATTTATTTCTCAAGCACACAAGGGCTCCTCTATGTCTCTGCTTCACAGAAGCTTTACGAGAAGAAGAAAGACATTCTGAGAGCAGGTTTATTTTGCAAGTTCTTTCCCGCTTGAAAAGAACTGGATTCTGGCTCAAGAAAAATGCTATACAGGGACCATTGCACTACAGCTTTTTTATTCTCTACTAGTTAGCACAAGTAGCCATAAAAAGTAAAGTTTAAGAGCATAGGCATAAATTGTGATGAAAAATCTTAATGTGTATAAATCCTGCCATTCTATTTAAATAACAATATTTAAATTATTTTGTGGTTATAACTCAAAGTTCTCCAAACGTATTGTTTATATAACAGTGTGTCACAACATCAACACAAGGAAGAAAATTATTAGATGGTCCATTATTATTCCATCTACCCATTTGATAGATAAAAAAGAAACCAAAACATAGTGGGAGGTTAGTGACAAGATCACATAAAAATAAAGAACAGATCTCATTATTTCCAGCATCCTTGTTGATCACTGGATGATGACCCCTCATTTAAAAGACAGATTCTTTTCACCAAATGGAGTATTTACTATCTCACAGCACAGAATTTAGCATTATTACATTTATCTGTGGTATCCCTTCTGGACCAAGACACAACTTTATCTACACTGAGAAGATATTCATGTCAATGTACAAAAGAGGTAGTGAAAGGAGAAGCAAAGTCTCCTGTTAAAATACAGACCTGCAGATGAAATAGCCTTCCCTCATGGGCTCCATCACTAAATTGCTGATTTGTTGTGTATAGGGCAGGGAGCTGATTTCTTTAATTTCCCCCACATGTATAACACTTTGAGTACTACAGGATATTACTGAGTTTAATTAAACTTCTGTAAGTCAAGTTTCAGACTGAAAGTATAACAGAATTGCAGAAATGCAATGTGTTTTAAATATTTTCTGAAAATTTCTTGCCTTATTTGGACTGATACTCTGTCCTCCAAATTACATAGGTTGCAGTGAAGTCAGTGGTACTGACACTAAAGTCTGTTTCTGGGATTTAAAATATTTTTCATAGGCAAGACAGTTACTGAAAATTCAATACCTCTGACTACTTTTAAATCTAGTTTTGCAGAGCCCAAAATATCTGTTGGATCTGCACCAAGTAGGGACATCAATAATAATATTTATATACTTCTGATATCTATACAAAATTTATGTCTTACTAACCTTTTTTTCCCCCCTTCTTTCATCAACTGGGAAGGCCTCAAAATTTTTACAACAAAATGTCAGCTTGTTCATCTTGACAAAATCAAGTTATTTTTAACTACTCAATTTTGGTTTTCTTGTTTTGCTTACACAGTTGGCTATTCACTGTCTCCCTACTTGCCCAAGGACAGATTTCCAAGACATTGTAATTCTGTCTATATTGCAGAATTTCATCACTAGGATGACAAAAATGGCAAAAAGATATCCTCACTAAATAATGGTCTAGGAAAAAAGAGAGTCAAAAGTACCAGCTATTCTGCCTCATTATCTTTGCTGTGAATATAACCTTTATTTTGTCTAAGACTGGAAACTGAAACCACATTTTATCTGAAATAAATGTTATGTAATAAACTTCAGTGGGAGTTTGAACCAAAATCCCCAATTTGTTCTAATTTCATAATTAGACAGCCATATTCCTAGCTAGTGACTCATTTAATAGTCCCATGCACCACTTCATTAGGGAATCATATGTGTCAGACCTCTTTTTCTCTAAGGACAGCAAATACGAGTGTGACGGTGTTGCTTATAATGAATGAAACAGCATGATAATGCAAAACCTGAAAGATCCAAGAACTCTGATACAAAGGATGAGAAAGTGAGAGAGTAGCCAGACGAACTTCAAAACTACTTTCTGACAAGCAGGGATGCCCAAGCTAGTTGTGGAGTGTTAGTGGGATAAGAAATTGGAACAGATTATGGAGAGGTTTCTAAATGCCTTTGTTTTAATCAGATTTAAAAAATCAGGATGATAGCTATCAAGGATGATATGGGCATAATTAAAGATGGAATAGATTCCCTCCTAAGATTTTATCTTAAATTTCTATAATTGTGAACTACAGTGTACTTTAAACTCACCTTTCTCTGGTTATAACAGCATCTCTTAAATTTTGTATATTATTTTCTAGCAATTTTACCCGGTTTTCAGCTTCCCTTGCTTTCCACTGAGCAATACGCATCAAATCTATACATTTATCCTTTTCAGTTAGCATAAGATCATACATCCTAGTAAATCCTTGGAGTCTGAAGAAATGAGATGTGTGAAAGAAATAATTATTAGCATTTTATGCATGCGTTGCTTGGATAAAAGTTGCTTTAGAAGATTTTTTAAAAATAATGTATGGTTATTATTTTCTTACTCTTTTTGGTTTTCTTTTTTCCTCTTTTTACAGGTGATTAGTTCACGATCCTTTCTTTTTAGTTCCTTAACGAGACTTTGGAGTTCAATCTGAAATTTATATAAAATTTAGTAAGCACTTTAGATATATTAGAGAAATGTCTTCAGTAAAATTACCCAGAGCAACTCTTACATGAGAAAAAGACAGTGAGAGGACATTATTATAAGAAATTTTTCTTATTACAAAGGAATGTTTTTATTACAACAACATTAAAAAAGCACAGTTTTCCCATTTATATTAAGCTTACAATTACTATTAGTAATGTAGATAATTTGATGCTGCATCTTAAATGTTTGTTCCCTTTATCTGAAGTTCCACTGTTTCTACTGATCAGCCTGTCAAGTCCATCACTATGTAATTATTTGGCATATGAACCATTGAAATTGTATCTTTACAAATAAATTTTCTTTCTTACTCAATTCTGACTTTTAAGCAGTCACTGATGTTTGAGCAGAATTGCATTCTGTTAAGTTCCTGGATCTTTTGATTCCAGTTGTGTTCAGTCCTTGTGATGGCCTGGGCCATCAATCTTAAATTGAGAGGCCTTTTCCCCCCTCCCACTGGTATCAGGAGGAGGAGATTGGTATTAGGAAAAACTGGTGGATGATGGGTTGCAACTTTGGGCTTGTCTGTGTGTTCCTGAATTTGTATTCTTTTATTTGTTTTATTTGTTTATGGACTGATTTTATTGAAGGCACAAAGCCTGACATGTTTGTTTATTTTTACAGACGGTCAGAGTTTCCCAAGATGGTGGAAGGGTAGCTTATCTAATTTATCTGATTACAGACATACATTTTGGAAACACCAATACCTTGTTTCCATATAGAAATTTAGTATTTAGCAAATTCTATGTGACATCATAGCACACATTATACCAGAAAAATGCAGGCAGCAAATACAATGAGTGGTCAGAAAAGTTTTCTTTCCCTTGTTCTCTAAATCAAGATCATTATTTATGCTTTGAAATGTAACAGGAAAAGAGAAATTTCTGCCTCACTTTGGAATGAGTAGTAATTCAGTTTATCTTCTAGTGTTCATACATTTGTAAAATAAACCACACAGTTTTACTTCTGGGAATCTCAGGTTGTCTGCTATTCTGCCTCTTTCTTTCAAATTATTCATTTTATCCCATGGGCTTGAAAGAAAATCACAGAATCTCAGAATCACAGAATGTGCTGAGTTGGTAGAAACCCACCAGGATCATGAAGCCCAAGTCCCAGCCCTGCACAGCACCATTCCCAAGAGTCACCCCGTGTGCTGAGAGCACTGTCCAAACATTTGTTGAACTCTGTCAGTCTGGTGCTGTGATCACTGTCCTGGGGAGCCTGTTCCAGTGCCCAGCCACCCTCTGGGTGAAGAACCCTTTCCTAATATTGAACCTAAACCTCCCCCCAACACACATTCAGGCCACTCCCTCAGGTCCTGTCACTGGTCACCACAGAGAGGAGATCAGTGTCTGTCCCTCCTCTCACAACGAAGTTGTAACTGCAGTGAGGTCTCCCCTCAGTCTGCTCCAGGCTGAACAGACCAAGTGACCTCAGCTGCTCCTCACCCAGCTTCCCCTCAAAGCCCTTCACCATCTTTGTTGCCCTCCTTTGGGCGCTCTTTAAATGTCCTTTCAAATACCTTGTTTCAATTGTGGAGCCATATTTTAACATGCTGCATTGCACAACAAATTGCAATAAAACACCACAGCATTGTGAGTTTCCAGTGTTCTGGTGGAGCTTCAAACCTAGGATGGGAAAGGAGTCCACAGGGCTCCCCTCACTAATAATTTAATTTCTCCCTATACCAGCTGGTACTTTTGAACAGTCTTCCAAATATATATTTTTTACCTTGGCTTTCTGAACATCCCTGCATTTCAGTTGCCTCTCATCAGCTCTGAGCCAAGTCAGATGTGTAAGTGTGGATAACTCACTTCTGCATTTTTCCTGCTCTTTGAAAAGCAAGTATTCTGCAGCAATGCATTCTTCTAACACACGGGCATCCATATCTGATATCATTTCCTAGAGAAGATTACATTTAAATTCTAATGCAACAATGTATCAGTGTTGGCAAAACCAAAGTTGGAAATACTTTGGGTTTATCTGCAACGTAAGCAAATATACAGACTACATAGATTTAAAACTGTAATAAATTATTGCTTTAAAACACCATGCACAATCCCTATAATAACATTTCAGAATATATTATCACCTAGGAGCATTTCTGTTCCTCAGTCTAACATCTTTCAGCTATTGTCCATTGGATAGAACGAATATTTATAGCTATATAATCTTTAAGTAAGTTCAGTCTCAGGTCTTCAGGAGGAGGTGAATGGAAGTTTCCTAGGCTCCACTGACTGTGTGCCTGTCCCTGGCACATAAGTTACATATCCCAAAGAATGCCATGTAGGTACCAGAATGCATGTGCATCCAAATACAAGCAGGTCCCCACTTGATAATATTAATGAATTCAAACAAAATACATAAAGAAAATGAATATAAGGGTAAGAAGACAAGCAGGTTTGACCTTGGAGGTACCAAGGAGGTATGTGTGAAATAGATTGCTTTTTATAAGGTCATTTATGTAGTGGCAAATACTAATGTTTTTGTAACACAGCTATCTGCATTTCCACACTCTGCATGGCTGTGCTGCATACAGACAGACATCCACAAATGACAGAACTGTGAAGATGAAAAATCTTAATGTATAAATGCTGAATTTTCATTGTTGCAACAAGACACGGTTTCATACCCAAAGGAAATGTGTAACAATATATTTCTAGCTGCAGTGTCATCAACAACATTTAGAAAGACTTAAACTAGAAAGTAGATTTGCTTTCTACCTTCTATATGGCCAGTAACATCAAAAATGTTTTTAAAAATGAAAGATAAGTCATCTTTAAAACTCAAGAAATAGTATTGCATTTTCTCACCAGAAAGCTGCAGCTAGAAACTCCCATTATTTTTTTCTTCAAACAGTCCCTTTATTCTCATGATAGAAAACCAATGGTCAAAATGAAAAAATATGAGAAAGCAGAATTCAGCACCTGTTCAGCTAAATCTCTCTTGACTGTTTTGATCTCCTCCTGCAGTTCTTGTCGTCTTTCTAATAATACTGCATTGTTTTTTGAGTTAATTTCTGCCTACAAAAATAAGCCAAGCACATAGTGATGCAAATAAAAAAATAGGAAAATCTCAACTGCAGGTAGTATATTAGAAGTAGCTACACAAATTAAGAAATTAAATATCTCTCCTCTTATAATCGCTAGTACAAGAATGCTTAATTAAGTAGAGTTCCTCAGCAGCTTATTGAAGCTTCTCAAATTTTTCTTTCAAGAACTATGAACACTAAACTTCACAAATTTAGAAGGTTTATGGTTTTCAGCAACTAAATTGTCATTAAAACAACAATAAACACAGAGAGAACATAAAAATATCCCCTAAATTCACAGAGGATTTTCAGAGTGAAATTCTGAGCTTACTAAAGGAAAAAAAGAATTCACATCTACATAGAATGAATATCACATTTTTTCCTTTTTATCACTACAGTAGGATTTTCATTAGGCCCTAGAAAGTCAAATCGAATAACACAAACATTTATGTATTATTTTTTTCATGTACATTATGGAAAAATTCATTTATTCAATCAGATTTTAACATTAAGTATGTGAAGGAATACATAAAATATACTACCTCTGGTTAAAATATATCTGACCAATCTCACTACAACTACTTACATGATATAACTCGTAAGACAAAAAGCTGTACTAGCCTCACTGTGATTAACTTCACTTAAAATTTCTTTATGGTTATAAGAAAGCAAGAAATAAATGCATCAGGCTAACTATGAAGGCATATATTGCCTCTGTGTAATTGATGGGGATAAACAATTTAGCAGGAACTGCTGTGATAGGACAAGGGATATTAATTTTAAAATAAAAGAGGGATTATTAGATTTAAGGAAGAATTTTATTCAAAAAGGGTAGTGAAACACTGGAACAGGTTTCCCAGAGAGGTGGTTGATGCCCTATCTCTGGAAACATTCAAAGCCAGGTTGGACTGAGGTCTGACTAATCTGATCTACATGAAGCTGTCTCTGCCTTCTGCAGGGGTTTATACCAAATGATCTTAAAAGGTCCCTTCCAACCCAAATGATTCTAATTGCAAATCTGTAATTCATATGGATGGGAAAAAATTACATTTAAGTAATGTAATTTAAATTACAACACACCTGGAAGATATTCAAAGATAATACACACAACCCTGTGATATCTTGCTCAGATCTCAACCAGATGTTAGAGTTCACTATAAATCAATACTGATAGGTAGATGTTTTGCACTTGTTATTTTCACTTCTGTGATAGTATTGTAAAATTAAATTCTGTTCACTTACATTATGGTAAAGGGAAACAAGAGACATAGTAAAGGTCAAAGTGTGGAGTTACTTTAGTTGCAGCTCCCAGCTCTGAGATTTGATTTGACTTAGGTTTACTAAATTGTCAGTAAAGGCTGTCCTAAGAAAGTGACTTTTGGTCTTTTGTTGGGATCAAAAATAACTTTTCTGTGGAGCATATATTAGTTACCACTTCTGCTGTGTAAAAATAAAAAACTGATATAAACATCTTTAATCTATTAGGGACTTCTGTTCACATAAGAAAGGGCTAAACTTAGGCACTTTTGGCTGTTTCTGCTTTGGCCTGACCAAAGAGAAGGTCCACATGGAGAGGAGCAGCAGCTCTGCTCCAGGCTGGAGACAGCAGAACCAGCAGCTCTCTTTCACACACAATTTTGGTGTTTAGCAATAGCTGACCTTTCACAACTTAATAACCGGAAAAACACATTTGAAGGAAGGGTTCCTGTAATTTCCTTATTCTACAAACCAGTCATTCTGTACTTAGCATATGATTCAAAAGAAGAAATTTGGGGAACCACACTGATGTACTGCTGCTTCTGCAATCACATATTTATATAAACAATTAATTCTTGTGATTTTTTTCACTTCAAATCACAATGAATAAAGTAAATCTGGGGGTTTAAGTAGTTAAATTTTATCTGCTTAAAATACTGCTTTTTAATTTTTGCTGGGTGTGCTCCCAAATCTTACAAATTAAAATTGTCCAAATATAGCAAAAGCCAAGCAGGATCAAGTTGGCCACTTGACTCTTCCTTACTGCAGTACTGTATTTCAATGCAGAGAAGCAGTGATTTCACATTTGCTCTTCTAACAGAGCCAGGAAAGGAATCAGAGAAAACATGGAGCATGGGAGGATGGGCTAAAACAACTCTGTTGCTGTGGCTATTTGCATTAGAGTAGTATCCTGCAGCTGCTGGAGTAAAATACTGATCAGAATTCCACTGCTGTCTATCATGGCATTCCTTTTCCCTTACTTCTCATGATGATGCTCTTTGTAACACACATACAAGGTCTTGTCCTTCCACAGGGTGAAGGAATTGGGCTGTGATGGGTTTGGATCTTACCCCAGACTGTGAACTCTAACCACAGCTGCTGGTGAGTTATGGCATTTGATTTTAGCATTACATGTTTTTAAACAATTGTGGTTCTCCATCCAGGAACATTTCCTCAATGGGAACACATGCAAAAATACCAACTCCCAGATTCTCTTTGCTGATACTGAACAGAAACTCTTTAAGCTTTAAGATCAAAGTCTGGAATATGAGTCAGCTCTTTAATTATTATCTAAGGAAATTCAATTCAAAACTTTGTTGTGTAGTTCTAGAGCTTTCCTCCCTTCTCCCAGGTGAGCTCATATTACTAGGTAATACACACGTGACTTCAGAGGGAGACAAAAAATATTGTTTAATAATATTAAATATTATCAAGTAATAATCGGAGTAGTTTAAATAGCAAAGCTAAGTATATATGAGTTTTGCTATGTATAGCTATTTTTAAAAACTTTACAATTATGTAAGACTGTTTTCTGCCCTGAATTGCTTAGAAGGACCAAGAAAAATTTGAAGGATAGTGTCAAGGTAGGAAACATCAAGTGCTGTGAAAAAAACATTCACCTGACTAAATAAGATTAATTTTATATGACTCAGAATCTAGACTGAGCAAGGAGCAAGCATAGGAGAAAATATATATAAGAAGGAGAGAATGGAAGAACTAGTGATGAGCAAAAGAAAATAAAACAAAAATTATAGACAAAGTAAATTTTTAAAGAAATAATTGGAAGCAGAAAAGAAAGAAAATGCCTTGAATACATAAGCAGAATGGTACTTCCCCTTAAAATTATCATAGTCAAATGACTATGTAAAACAGAAAAGAGTAATGCATCATTGAAAGAGGAATGGGTGAAATACTAAAGGAGGAAATGAGGAAGATGAAATAACAGTCTTCCCCCCTTTTCCCTTGCAGGACTGTCAAGAGATTTCATAGAAGTATTTCTTACAAGAAAATTTACAATCTTTATGATCAATGCATTCATACAAACCTCTGATTTGAGTCTTTTATGCTTTGCCTTATCTCCTTCCAAGGAATCCCAAATCCCTTTCAGTTGTAACTCTATCTTTTTTAAACTTTTCAGTTCTTTATCTTTCTGTATTTGATGGTGACTGAGAATATCTTGTTGATTTTTGTTCTCCAAGACATATTTATTTAAATTATTTTCCAGAATTTGTCTATATAGATAGACACAGAATTTTAGAAACAGGTAACTTAATCAAGACATATATGTAAACATGCACAACTATTTTAATGTGTTTTGAGTATCTCTTTACTATGGCTCAGCAAGACAAACTTGTAAACTACTTATAAAAATTACCTAAAAAGGTAGTATTTTTATAACTATAATAAATTATAATACCCAAATTATGTTGGTAAGGTCTCACAGTCTGTTCTAAATATGCTAAAATATCAGCTAATCTAGTACATATAGGAAGAAGAAAACATTTTTTAGTATAAGGGAACATTTCAAAATAAGATGCCATGGGCCTTCAATACAAAGCTTGAAAGGTAAAAGCATTGCTGCTGAGCAAATGGCCAGAATTACACCTATACATCTCCCTCTGCAAGGAGGAATTATTGGAAGCTTGCCTTCAACCTAACAGTTTACTTTACCAAGTAAATATAAAATCATAATTGAAGGGAATGTTAAAGAGATGATTAACCAATCTCCACTGAAATTCAGGACTACATGAGGGAAGACATCTATGAGCCTCATTTGAAAATGAAAATACTGACATTATTCTTCTTCAAATTACTTTCAGTAGGTTACACAGGAAAGAAAATATGTGCGCTAAAGAGAGAAACTCTTTAAAATATTTCACTTTTAAGAGCAAAATCTAATAGGATTTTATCAAATGCTTATGCATTTTGATGTTCTTCTTCAAGCCAGATCGTAAATTCCAAATTTTTATATAAATATTTTGGAAGTGAAAACCAAGCCTGATCATTTATAATTTGCACTGGTTGCAGCATAAAACTGGAAAATAGAAGCAACAGCAGAAAAAAGAAATAGACTTTTGAGAATAGAGAATTGTTCACTCTTTCCATGTGGCTCATGTCTCTAACCTGTCTGATAGGATGGCTAACTCCTTCTCTGTGTTAATTTCTAGTAATTTTGTCAAATTAATGCATTCTCGTTCATTCTTTTGTATCAAAGTTTGTCTCTCATCCAATTCCTTCATTACATCTTCTTTCTCTTGCAAAATCTCTTTAGTCCTTTTTCCAATGGCTTTCAGGGTGCTATGTAATTCTTCTATTTGGTCATTAAGGGCTTCATTCTTCTTCTCTGCATCACTGTGGATATATTTTAACATAGCAGTAAGGGTTACATTTTTCACACGCATATTTAAAAGACAAAACAGAAGTTGCCAGTTTTTGTGGACATACAAAATAATTTCAAAACAATATATGTCAAATGTTTGAAAGCAGACAGTGAAAACCTTCAAATTCAATATAGTCCAACAATAAAAGTGCAGATAGCCATGGGGTATCTGCACCTAACTGACAGCTTAGCACCATGATTGTATTAAAAAGAGTTCTAGTAAATTGATTTCTATCCACATTACTGAGTACATGGGTGTGACATTTCTAAATATTCTTCCTAAGAACTGGAAACTAGTTAGTCTATTCTGTGATGTAACACAAATATAAAGACTTATTTAAATATTTCATTAATAGCAATCTGCACAATGTAGGTTTTAGAAATTGCTTCTCTGTAACACTATAGGGCAAACTTCTTAGATTTATGATGGCAGAGTTGCATTAAGCAGAGTAGTGAGGAAAATGTAGAAGAAAACCATCATGCAAGTTTTAAACCTGAGAAATTTAACAGTCAAACAGTTTCTGTGTTACAAATAGGGACTGGAAGCAGGATCCACAAACTTCAGTGTAAGCCTGTGCACAAACGGGGTACAAAACCCTTCCTTCATCTGGATGGCAACTGGACCACTGGGATCTGTGAGTGACCTGGCTGAAACTGCACAGTCCTAATTTGATTTTACACTTAGAGTAAACAGCATATACCATGCTTCAGAGGAGAAGAAGCCTAGCTTCATGAGAGAGAGAAAGAAAAGGCTGGCTGCTGGCTTGCATTTCCACTGATGAAGTATTAGAGACTGTAACTCATGTCACTACCTTAGAGCAAAGCAGCTGTGACCCCACAGCTGGTACTGTGGAGTAAGATGGACTAAAGGAGAATGGGTTTGTAGCTCAGGCCACACTGTCAGCTGTGGAAATGTTAGTTTAAATGCTGATCCTAATTTTAATCAATAACCGTCCTCAATAATTTTGATAACCAAGGGATGAGAAGAAGTCATACATATATATATTCATGTATATAGAATTATTTATTAAAAACATACATTTTTTTCTGATTCAACTTCTCAGTTTCTTTTGCAAGTTGCTTTGGAACACCAAGGATCCTAACTAGCTCAGCCTAGTAACAAAACAGAAAGGTATGATTAATAGCCTCAAAAGCTGATGAGTTTTCATAGCTGTAATATTCATTTAGAACTGCTGTGAAAATCAGTAGGAAACATTTTTTAATTGCTTGAGTTTCTCCCAGAGAATTTTAGTTCCTACTTTTAAAACTGAGCATTGATGTTTACAATTTTAGTGTGTCTTCAAGATAAAAATTATGCTTGAATATTATTAATACATCTTATTATGCTATTTATACCATGGAAAGAAGTAGATCCAGGTGTGTTTTTAATTCTCAGCATAAATCTGTATTAACTGTAATCTGAGCAACCTAAAATAACACAACATAACTAAGATGTTTTTATAGAAACCACTTTCTAATCAAAACCATGACTTAGTATTTCCTACAGGAGCAATAAGGATATGGCACAGCAGCATGTTTCATGCCTATAGAAAAATGGTCTAATATTTAATGTAATGACATAATGAATTTGGAATAACAACATCCAGAAGATTCACTGCTCCTTTGGGCAAAACATGTGCCCATACACACAAATATGCACACGCACTCACAGATACATAGGCACAATTAATTTTGTGTTACTTTTAAATAAGTCTGCATCTCCTGAAGCTTTTCCATTTCTTCCTCATCTGTTAATATCAGCTTTTCTTTGGATGAAACAGCTTCTCTTATTGAATCAATTTCTGCTCTCCTCTGGATTACTTCTTCGCTGAGCTCATCACAATTTTCTTTCAACTGTTTAATTTTATCATTTTTCTTTAAAAATGAAGAAAAAGACCAGATTAATTGTATTTTCCCTTTTACATTTTGCAGGCTTCTGATAACACAAACTCAGTAACATTGAATGATGATAGCATTTTTAGTGACAATATATGAAATTATTTTTTTTTACCAGATGAGTGTTTCTTCTATCAATACTAACAGAATTTTATTTCCAACAAAGCCACATATATTCTTCAGGATTTATGACTACAAATGTATTTTTCATGTTCACATCATAGAAACAAAAACCTGCAGCTATCTTTACATGCAGTGTCCATTTGCTGAATATAGTAAACATTTTCTTGGGTAAAAAAAAAAAATCCAGATCTTTTCTGAATCAGTTATTTACTTCTTGCCCTAGGTATTAAAATTGAATGATATAATAAATCTATTTCTTTTAAAAGCTATTTTTCTATGTATTCTATTTAAAATAAACTCTAGAAATGCACACTGAGAAAACATTTTCAGTGATTTTTAATATGTTAGTTAACAGAACATAAAACATTGCTTTTCTCGTGTTTTGTACTTACCTTTTCTTTTGACATTTTTTCATATTCATTTTCCAGAAGCTTTTTTTCTTCTCGCAAACTACAGTAAAAATCAAAGCAGAACTAAATATATTAGTAATAGAATAATCATTACTGTAATATAGTAAATGGTAAGAAATTATGAAAGCCTATCCTATGTTAGACTAAAACACATGGTGAATTAGCATGAAAGGTGCTTAGATTTAAAGCAAGTTTTCTGGTAACTGGGGATCCTGAAGGACTGGATGTATATATATGGAGGTGGACACACCATTTTCTACAGTGCACACATCTAAAAATTTGAACCTGATTTTTCTTGGTCTGACTACTGCCTGCAGGGGTGCCTGCAGGGATGCCTGCAGGGATGCATTCATGCATCACTCACCCTTGCCTTTTACTAGTGGCACCCTACATTCACAGTTCCTTCCAACTTCAGAAAATAAAATGTTAACAAGGAGATGTGGCAACAGGAAAGAGGAGGTGGGTAATAAATAGCCACAAAGACATCAAATATCAAAGAAAGTGGAGTTGCTAGTGAGAAACCTTCTTCTTCCTATGAATGTTTTCACATACACATTTACTCTTCAGACAACTGTAAGTGAAGCTCCTCAAATCTGGACTGGATCCTGAGGAAAAAAAAATCTTGAAAAGTGGCAGGTGCTATAGGCTAAGCCAAAGGAGTATGGTAGAAAAGTAAACTGAATAGCCACAGTGATCTGAACCTATATCCAAAACTAAATTGCAATTTAATTTCAGGCAACAATCGGGACAGATGCTAAAGAAGTGAAGAAGGAAGAAAGGAAAAAACAAGAAAGCTCTTAGATCTTGTGGGTATTTATAACCCTATCCTGAGAAAGATGAAGGAATAGTTATAAAAAGGGAGCTCAACCAACAAGCTTGTTGGATTTACAATAGGGAGCTTCTTGGTAGCAGGTAGTAAATATTGCCAAATACAAAAAATTGTCCCTACTGAAGGTACATCCCCAGTGCATGCACAGAACAGTTCTGCACCTATACTAGGTAAAATGGCTACAGCAGTCTGTATGCCATCACAACCAAACAACTTAACTGAGTCCTCTGTCTCAGGTATAGCAAAGAATCAACTTCTGTGCTTGAATTTATGTTTTCAACTCCAGTGGGAGGGTGTGCTGGTCAAGTTTTGTTGAGACCCAGGGCAGCCTGGTAGAATAAATAACTCTTTAAATTAGGGAAGAATTAAGAGAAAGGGACAAACTTCCACAAAACACTTGTGTCACTTGGAGCTATAACAATGGCAAGGGACTCCTGGGCATCCCCACCCACCCAAAGCAGCTATTACAATTACATCATAATGTGGCTGATAAAGAAAAGAGGCAGCTGATTGCTTTTTTTTTTTTTTTTTTTTCTTCTGAAACCTTCCAGCAGCAGTGCAAGACTTTGCATGGTGGTGGTGGTTCAGGTTTTAAAAAGTGTGTGGTCATGGGAACAGAGATCAGTCTCCCAGCAGCCAACCTCAAGGAGGACCATCACTAGGACCATATGCTCAACCTTTTAGCAGTGCTGATTTAAGATTCCTTCCTCCATGCCCCCACTCCCACTCTCTCAATAAATGCTTTCTTATATTTGAGTCTTCCAGCAAAAGGAGTGAAACTTGTTCCTGGAAGTCTCAGGCAACATATTTCTAGTTAAGGAAAGGAAATAGTGAAAAAAAAGAGAACTGGGTTGGTGGTGTTGCAATATAAACAGAACAAAACAAAACGACATGTCTCCCATGAATAAGAAGCTCCTGCTCAGATGAAGAGCAAAGAGAAAATAGACACAGAGTAGATGTTGTTGATATACAGCATGTATGATATTTGTATGGGCAGATGACAAGTATGCCTCTCCAGGGACTGGTAAAGACTAAAAACTAATTTGAATGTCAGCATTTGAACACTCACAGAGTGAATGAGTTTGCAAAACAAAATCTTTTAAAGAAAAAAGTTGAATTTAAATTAATCTTCCTCCAAAACTGAGAAAATCAATTGAAAAAAATTTAAAAATCCAAAATAATATTTCAAACCCATTTTGGCAGTACTTCTAATTGAGCTCCTTGGGACCAGCATAATCACAGTAAGGATAATATGTCCGCTTTGCACAAATATCCATAATGGTTTGACTGCCACAAAATATTATTAAATTAGTCCTGTGAAAAATAATTAAAGAGGTACTACAGGGCTTGTGGTTAGTCCGTGCTGTGCCCTCTTTCATATCACGCTGGACGATCAAAAGAGCAATACCAAAGATCAGGAGGGAGAGCAAAGCTGACACTGTTTTCTTTTGTCACATTCCTCAATCATGAGGACAGATTCCTGTGGAACCATTCCAGTTTCACAACAAAGACTTTTCCATCCAGCAAAAGTAAAATGATTTGAACACTTTATTTTCTGTGACAAAAACAAAGGCAATAGCGAATGACAAGGGCCAAGTTACCTAAATAGCTGGCAGATCAACTACTTCCACACAAAAACCAGTGGAAGCATGAAAAGAAAAAATGGGTAAAAAGAAAAAAGTTAAATCTCTCCCTTTTGAGCAATGAGTTTGATCCAGCTGCCCACAGCCAGAAGCCAGGCAGCCCTATGCTAGCATCCTTACTTCAGGGCTTCCTTACTGTCAGGAATAAAAACTAGGAGCTCCAAAGGGCAGGTATTCTCACATTCCAGGTGAGTGTTTTAGGATGACATAAATTACCAGTTGAAGATAACACATATCTCTCTGTGGACTCTAAAGGGGAGGCAGGATGATTAACACACATTTAGAAATCAAAAAAGATTCTTCAAAGAATTTTAAATTTAGTCTCTGATTTAACAGATGAACACAAAAGCTTAATGTAAGATAAGCAGAGAAATTTTGGGTTTTCCATTTAGCCTATGACTCTCTTAATCTGTGTTATATGGACATCAACATCATGACTGTTTTACTTAGACATCAGTGATAACAAACAAAACAGCTGCAACTGGTATTAGGCATTTAAATTTCCCATTATTTTATAGCCCTTCCCTGATGGATGTATTTTTCAACATCATGTGGATTTTATTATTGCCATTATTGTACCTCTAACAATACACACAATGGAAAAAAGATAAAAACTCTTAAGTTTTAGCATTAATGTGGCAAATGTTTCTAACATTGCTCTTCTTATTTTCATGAAGCCTGATAACAGTACTGTACATGAAAAGCTGTCAGAGGTGCAGTTGTAATGAGTTTAAAAAAGGCAGTTGGAAAACTGGGTCATTAATAAAAATACATTCTGGATTTTTCCCTGAGAGACATTTACAGATGCAAGCTGACACAGAAATGAAAAAATTAAGACAGAGAGATTAAGAAATGTAGTGGTAGTTGTCAACAGAAGTCCATTTCACTTCCTCAGCTCACAAAATAACCACAACACTGTTAGTATTAGAAGTCCCATCATGGAAGAAAGTAAACTCCTTCAGCTACTCTCTCTCAGAGCTGTGATTGCTTGGAAATCCATAGAAGGTGTTTGGCACCTCAGAACTGTAATCCAGTGAGCACAGGTAGATATTATCACAGCTGACAAGCTGCCAGTATGAGCTTCCTGTAAGGCTATGAGCTGTAATTAATCTGTAGGTACCAGACAATGCAGTCACAAGACCAGCTGATAACTTCAGCTGTGGTGCTATTTATTTTACTTATGGCCTGTAATTCTTTATTAAAGAAGCTATGGATAATAGCTTAACTTTTCACTTCCTAATTATTGAGTGACTAATACAGAAATAATTACAAGGGTTGAAATAGTTTTCCTTATTTGCAATGCTTCTACAAAGAAAAAATCAGTTTTGCAATTCTGACTTGCACGCAGTTGCAGAGTACTTCAGTGAGGAGTTGTTTTGTTACCTGAACAAATCAGTGTGAAAGCTGGAGATTGGACCTAGGCTTTCAAATAAAACTGTTTTCAAGCATTAGGCACCTTCAATCTCACAAAGTCTTGCAATAGATAAATTTAGAACAAATTAATTGCTAACTTTTAAATGAAGTGTTTAGATTATAGATTTAGATTTAATAATTATTATTGTTCAACAATAAACTACTGTTGATACCACTGTGTAATAAAGAAAAGCAGCTCTTCTTTATTTTGTCTCATAAACCATGACTCCAAGTCTCACACGAACATTAAAGTGAAAAGTCTCCTTAAGACAGAACAAATACTTGCTGATCACATTGATTCTTTTCTTCTTGTTCCACAAATTTGATTTTTTGATCTATATTCTTACTTATTCTATTCTTCCTACTGAGGCTTCTTATCAATTATATGAATAAATTTCATGGCTCTCAGTGCAATTTTAGCAGAACTGAGTGGAGATGACCCTTTTTCCCTTTACTTTATTACCCTTGCCAAGTAGTTTTTGAGAGGAAGAATACTCCCAGAGTCAGCTCAGACTTTGGGATGGTGGCCCAAACTTTATAAGCTCAGTAAAATCCTTCCAACCCTTGTTCTCCTCCTGAGCTCTCAGGCAGACACACCAGTAATGAGCCCAGTACATCCATAATACAGAACAGGCTGCAAACTGGAAGAGGAGGCACATACCTACAATGGGAACACACCCCATCCATGCAGTCACCCACAGGGTGACTTCCCTGACAGCTGAAGTGTGTCAAGAAATACACTGAATATCTCATGTACCTATTCTAACTATGAAAAAAGTCACAAAATTCCCGAAAACCTGATGATACTTAAATTGCTAAAAACAATTTATTTTTGGAATGTTAAAGAATTAAAACAGAAGATGAAATATCATCTTCAGCTGTTCAGAAAGGTCTGGGAAAAAATGTTTACAGAGGCAAGCAAATAGGAAAATAAATAGGAATAGAAGAGTATGGAATATTAACAGACCTTGAGACTTTTGCTAATGTTATGGCATATCTTTGTGACTCCTCGAGTGTGAAATGTCATTGTTGTCAGATTTGAATCTGAGTGTAAAACAGGTGCTAACTACTCTTAGATATCAGAGAAAGTGAATTAAGGTAGGAAATAAAGGCATCAGAGATAAGAGGGATGCTTCAAAGTAATAAAGGTTGACAGAACAGGGGAACAGAGATCTGCAGAACCAGGGAAACAAGATCAGATTTCTCACTTCCAGCTCAGCACTAGGTCTGAGTAGACATTTTTAAAAAAGGATAGAGCAGTAAATAGAGACACAGACAAACCATTCAAAACCTTTCCCCCTCCACATTCCCTGCCTGCTATACATACAAAAGTAAATAAACAACATGTTTGTTTTCAGACTGAACAGCCATTAGTCATAATTCCCAAAGAGAAATTTACTTGTGAGTGCCAAGCACAGCTGGGACTGTATTAACACAGTTGGACAACAAGGGAAACTGTGTTCCAGAGAGATCAAGGGCCAAGAGAGGTTGGGCCATGGCTTTTTATCCTGAGAAATTAAGGAAACCAAACAGCGACCAAACAGCAAACTTCTAATACCTTTGATGCAGCTTCCCTTCCCTCTGTCTGTGACATAGTCCATGTACCAGATATTTCAGAAAACATTGCTTTACTCTTTGGATAAAACCAGCATATGGATCTTCATTTTACATCAGTGTTACTAATAGATCACCTGCTACTCACAAATCTATTCAGAATATTCACGTCACTGTCTTTCACAGGCACCAAACTCATCCCTTCATTACAAAAATGTATTCACACAAATCATCTGGTTTTCTTCATAGTCCATTTCTCATTTTTCCACTGTGTTCACTCACCCATTCTTCACACATACTGTGCTAGTCCTGTTCGTTCTAGAGTAGTCCAACTCAAAATCAGTATAATTCCTTGAATATTTCTGGAATGTCTCTCCCAGTAAGCAAATCCACATATAACCAAGGCACATCCTTCTCACTCCACAACCACAGCTTGCAGAAGACCCAATGCTACCTTCAGGCATGAAACAGATTCCAAATAGGGAACAATTAAATAATCTGTAGCTCCCGAGTTTGAAAAATCGATAAATTAAAGGGGCAAAGGGCTGTACAAAAGAGATCTATCAAACCATTCTGCAGCAGTGAATCAGATGCTCATTGTCTCATCCAATACAAGAACTACAGGCCACTAAATGAAGCTGTAGGAGTCAGGTTAAAAAAGTAAGGAGGTGGCAGCTCTTACGTAGTTAATCTGTGGAACGCTTTGCCCAGCATGTTGCAATGTCAGAAGTTTGTTCTGGAGGAGACGGGAGAAGTTCAAAGGAATAGGGGTCAACTGAGGATTCCCAAACACAGAGGACGGTATTTGGCTCATGAAATCCCCACATCAGAACAGGCTGGGGCTGCACTTTTGGTCTCCATTAGATAATGCACCTCACAGACCTCTGGTCAGACTGTACAGCTGGGTTTGATCCCAGGCAATACATAAGACATAAGATTCTTACTACAGTGAAGAAACATTTTTTATAGCATGACTGACCCAAAAAGTGGATTTTTAATCTGCAAGATATTCCGTTCATATATAAAAGTTAATCCAGTAAATTTGCAAGGGTAATTGAAATAATGGCTACACTGTATTTTGTGTGGAAAAGAGTTCTCATTTTCACTGGAGGTAGAAAATAGAGAATGGGAAAATATTGTCTAAACATATAAATCCTCATAATTTTTTTTGGAAATTGATGTAAAATCAGAGAAAAATGTTCAAAAGATATGAGAACAAATGGTTAAAAGTATGATACTTCTGAAGAACTCATTTCCGAACTGCTTGGAAATTGCAATAAATTCTGTATTTAATAATAATTTCAGGAAAGTTCATGTTTCTTAGTTATCTCATAGCAAATAATTTTTTCCAGATGCTTTCCATGTTTCTTTCCCACTCCCAGTTTGCTTCATTCTCTTAGTTTCTTTTCCTCTTAGAGCAAACACTTGGCTCTAAAAAACCAAAAAAAAAATCAAGAAAATATTCAGAGAAAAACCTACTCCATGCAGTATGTACAGTGTTCTGATTTCCTTGCAGAATAATAATCTTAACTGCTGAGATGCTGACCTTATGTGTTTGTGTTTATATACACACCAATGACACTGCAGATGGACTGAAGATGGGTAAAAATAGCAAGTCCCCCACAAACTAAAAATCTGATTTCATCTACCTAGGTACATATTTTTACAAATGCAATACCTCTGCTTGTAATTTTACTATAAAGTATGCAGATAATTGAAATGTATACAATACCAAGCTAATTCTAGACAGTTGTCCTTATATAGAAATGTTAAGATTTCACTCCTTTCACAGCAAATTTATCATTTTTCTAACATTAGAATACACAAGTACTTCTTCCACTTTGAATACCTGAATAGCAAAACTTGAATACACTGTGCTACTGATGTTAAAAATAGCATTGGGTCTATTTATGACATTGTTCCATAAAATCCAAGCCAACAGGTCTCTGAGACACTTTAAACATTTGTATTGAAGGTGTCCTAGACTAGAATTGTTCATGTTAATTTTCCCTACTTAAATATTATTTATCCAATGTAGTAAATTTTAAACAGCTTTTTAAAGAACTTCATCCATGTTCTAAATTTAAAACTATCTACAAATCTGACCATGGTAAATTTATTCATCACTGACATGTTGCTGTAACTGGGAAAAGTTTGTGGCTATTCGTTTAACAACAGCTATCAAGAAATGTGTCCATGTAAAATGTGAAGGAGATTGATTTTTACTCTATTTATCATCTTTTTAGATTATCTATTATAAAATTAGCAGCATTTGACCATTTTCACCTACCATTCTATCTTCAACCGATTTTCATACACTCTTCCTTTAATAGCATTGTATTCACTTCGGCAGCTAAAAAGTTGTTGCCTTATTTGGGAAGCTTCACTGGAAGCTTCTTCAGGGAGCTGTTCTGCTTTTTCCAGTTCAGATTGTTGTTCCAGTTCTGCACTCAGGCGTTTGGCTTCCTGCAACAGCTGGGTCTCAGATTCCTGTAAACTGCATTAAACAGACTAATTTAGAACTAGTCAATGTGAAGCACAAGCTTTGTATTTCTACTTCTTTACATACCTATAATTTTTAATTTAAGGTTTTCAAGATGAGGAGGAATTAAGATCTGTATAATCTTGTCTGACCTCCTAGTTGACCCTGCCTTGGGCAGGGGGTTGGACCTCCTGAGTTCTGTTCAAACCCAAGTCATTCTATGATGCCATGAGAGCAGAGGAATCTGGTCTCAGGGGGGGTTTTCTGCATACCTACAGTTGGAGTGAGATTCATCTCACCTAATTTTAACCAGATGACAGACTGTTACTTAGTCAATTTGATTTGTCTAACACTTCCTAGAAAAAAGAAGAGACAGTGAATCCATTTTATCCTAAGAAGTGCCAAAGGCTAGATCTGATTCAGTGTAGATATCTATAATAGTGAAGTATCCACCAGGACAAGGCCCAGTCTGGCCTCTATGACAACTTTAAGTTCTTAATGAACACTAGGACATCTACCCAGTGACGAATTACATCTTGCTACTGCTGTAGTGCTACCAAGACCTGAAATAGCTCATGTAATGATACAAAAGCTGAAAATACATTTGTGAACATCTGTGGAAGCTTATTATAAGGCCTGTAGATCAATGATCTGATTTGTATCACCAGACTAGCTCTACAGAAACTAACTCCTGTCGGTGTCTGGAGACTGGTATTCATAATATACTTTGGATCCTGTGTGGTGACAGCTGAAAAACATCCCAAAGGCTGTTAGTACATTGATTATTATGGAAAACTCTTAAAGGGAACAACAGTATGACATTTCATATACAATACACTACACATAAACCTATGCTTTATGCTATAGAAATATTGTGTATATCTCCTCAATATTAGTACATTATGACTTTTATATAATGGTCTATGAAAATTAGTCACAAATTGTGTAGAAGAATAAAGAACTCTATCACTTGCCTTTTACTAACTAAAAATATAGTGCAATATGGTTTTTTAAACAAAGGAACTTAGAATTTCCCATATTGAGAAACTCTAGACATAAATTTTGGCTCAAATTTGACATTTATGGCTTAAACAGAAAAACAAATTTACATATCACACCAAAGAATAGAGTTGAAATGGTAAAATGATGATAAAAATACGAAATATAGAACTGACTAAACTGCACAAACATAGTTGAAATAATATAGCAGAAAAAGTTTTGATACATGAAACATTTCTCCTTAGATAAACACTTCCTTTTTCTAAACTAGAAAATAAGAAAACCACAGAATTCAACAGAAAACAGTGTGGCTTCATCATGAACAAAAAATTTCATGTGTTTACACATATATGTTAAGCAAAAAATAAACAGACTTATTGACACTGGATTCTACATGATATTTAAATCTTCTTTATATCTAACAAAATGTATGCAGTTGTGGGAGAAAATATAATTGGTTGTAGTAATACATAATTTCAAACACAATTCTTTCACAACATATACACTTTACATACAGTTACATAAACATGTAAGTGAATTAATAAAAAAAAGTTGTTAGTATTTATTCTTTCAATATAATTAAAAAAAAAACAAAATAGAAATAAGAATTGAGTGTTGAATTTAGATTTTGCTCCCTGCACATGCCAACAGTACTTTTTCATGTGTGATTTGAATTTAATTGAAGACAGTGAAGAAATAACTGGACATCTACACAATGTACGCATACAGAATCCCATGACTGCAAAAGTAAGTTTGTGCAGTCTGAAGTGGCAGCTTTTGAATTTGTGAAATAATTAGTAATTTAGCGGCGGCTTAAGAAAATAAGATTCCCAATTTGCTAATGAATCTTTGTTATTATCTGAGTATCTTCCAGTTTGGGTTAACAGAATATTCATACTAGGTTCCTAAATTGAGATAATATAAATAAAATCTACAATTAGGCCACATAACTGAGTCACCAAAAAGGTTTCCAGAGGCCAAATACAAGCTCAGATACTTCAGCTTTAGATGCAGCCTTACTACAAAGTAGATGGCTGAGACAACACCATAATGGGATGAAAGCCTGTTCTCAGCAAATGTAAATTCAAAATCATTTAAGACTTTGAAGAAAAATATCAAAGATGTTATCTGCCAGGTGACATCTTTCAGCTTTTAGAATGCCAAATTGTGCCAAACTGAAAGCAAGAAATAAATTTGCCACTAAACAGAGGACTGCACAATATACTTATAGCTCTGTGTACATTGGCAATAGCCTTGGAAACTACCTGCACACAGAGTAACTGCATTCATGGTATTAGACAAATCTGTATTGTATATCAGAGAGATCAGTTCCAGTAGTTTGGCACAGCTGTCACAGGGAACTGTGCTGCATAAATGTATGAGGCTTTCTCCTTGAGATTTTTATATGCTAATAAAGGAAAGAAGAAAACACAGAGAGCTTGAAAATCTCATCCTTTGTCATTTGTCTTAACATGGCACTGCAACAACACCAGGAGAGATGGGCATTAATTAGGAAAGGGATTGAATTCAACTGTAATACGTGAAAAAATTAAGTTCTTGATCCACTGAAGTGTACAGCACATGTTAGGGTGAAGAACTAACAATTAAAAAGCGGTATTGATCCTATGAAGGGTTCTTTGCAGGAAGAGAATATATAAACATACTGCATTTACCACCAGGACAGTCCTTACAGTTGATGAAGAAAACCAGATGCTTGCATATGTCTCAATAAGGAGAAAGTGTGTGGTCCCTATTTCTTTCTATAGATTGTTAAGGTACCTTGGTACCTTGCTCAGATGAGCATGTCTGCTGATGTTAACATACGGGCAACTGAATCCTAATTTTGATGCCTGAATCCCACTTTTGATATCCTTAAAATATACTGGACATCATGATTGATTTTTAGTAATTTATTTCCCTTGCTTTCTTTTAGCAGTAGGAGAAATTTATCTGTGAGAATTAGTGCTTGTTCACACATTGGTGTTCTGCTGTGACACATAGTAACATCTAATACAGAATGTGACATCATGATCTCTGATCCAATTTCTTACAGAAGCATGGCCATTTCATACTCCTGTGAGAATGATGGAAAGAATGAGAGATGTAATCTACCATCTAACATTTTCATGCTTTTGGTGCATTCTCTTAAGGGTAGTTTTAAGTGTGACAGAAAGGACAGCTGAGTCCTGTTTACACTCAGGCCCCATTGCACTTGCTTTACACACAAAGGCATTGCTTTTACATAAATGAATGTCCCATTTAAAAGAACACTGTATAAATACATAAAACATGTAGGAATATGTTTGTATTTTTCCAATGAAAGACTGTTTTCAAACTAACACTGGCTGAAAATCAACTAATTAGCAGCTATCGGTTTCTGCTTCAGCTCAGTGAACACCAGTGTGGTAGAAACCCTCTCTGTCAATTAATCCAAACACCACAAAATATGTTTAGATTTGAGCAGTTAGAAAAGTCTTCTTGTATTTTCTAGGAACCTGAACTGGTTTAGTAGTGCTTTTTTTAATTTTGCTTCTCAGAAAGATTTGCTATCTAGCTCAGTAATCTGAAATAAATTCAGATGATGTTTCACAGAGTCAGAACCATATCCCAACTCCCCATTTTATTAAGACAAAACCAGAAGACTCAGCTATCCACAAGAAAAACTGTTATTTCAGTATCTTGACAACCCTTTTTCAAATTACTTTACATTACTTTGCACTTGTTGCTATTCAGACTGCCAGGAGGCACGGCAAATCCCGGCATCATCCAAATAAGCAGGTATAACCTGAATTAGTTTTAGAATACTTAAATTAGGCTTTAGCTTCAATGATAGAATTGCCATAAAGTTTTTAATTTGGGCTGTCAGTGAAAGTGAGATAAAATATTGTTAATACAGTGGATATTATGGTATGCATTATAAGAATGTAATAGGAATATCATGATGCAGATTTTACTGATAATTACAGGTATGCTGTAAGTAGTATAAAATTATTATTAATAAATACTATTGTAATATTGCAGTATTTTCAGTAGGATTGCTGTGTTCTGGGACACACTGTTCACCTGGTAGAGCTACAGTATTTTGTCCCCCTTTGACCCTCTCTGTCTCTCTCCTTCCACTCACACATGTTCTTCCCAAGCCTGGCATCAGGCTATGAGTGTGATCTCTGCTCTCTCCTCCAGCAAGTACTGGTGCAGGGCAGGCTCACAACTAATACCCTGATTTCCAAATTTCATTTTACTTCAAAGGTTAGGCTTCTGATCAAAATCTATTAGCAGTCTTGTCTAATGTGACTGTCAGTATTCTCAGAGGGTAAATTCACACCTATTTTGGAGAGACAGTTTCATTTTCCTTCTTAGAAAGGAGCCTTTAGCTTCTTCAGGTGCTCTTTATGATGTCAGCTCAGAAAGTCAGTCTTTTCATATATTACAATTCTGGCTACAGGATCTTCAAATACTTATTCAAATACGTATCTTCAAATATTTATTTTAAACTTGCAAATTGTCTGTTGCAGTCTGTACATCCATTCCCAATATTATTATGCTTGTATTAGAAACAAAGATGTGTTTCAAACTAGTATTTAAGTATCTAAATTACTTTGAAAGTTCCTATTAAACAATAGTGGTTTTCAACCTTGTGTTCTGGCTTTGTATTTATGAACTATAACTGTAAGAAAGCCTTAAATGATAATTAGGCTTCAGCATGAGCATAAAGTACTTTAAAAACATAATGCTTTGCCTACTGAAAGTCTAAAAAGGAATATTATACCTTATCACAGCCTCATGCAGCAGGGTGTACTGTTCCTTCAGCTCAGCTACTCTGGTGTCTGTGATTTTTCCAGCAGAAAATAGCTATGGAAGGCAAACAGACAGTTATGAAATCTCCTAAGCATTAATACTTTCATTCTGCTGCAACTTTTTATAACTGTAATTGGAAGCCTTTCAGTTTATACAGACTTTGGTAACATAACAAATTAAATACACCACCAAATCAAATAAACAGACAAAAAATGCTTATTTTCACAAAAATTCAAGGCATAAATACAAGAAAATAAAGACTGTTTCTGTTACAACTACAGTGCTACCTGCACTGTACCATTTCCTCTCTGACTTTCTGTCTGTATTAATATTTCATGATAATTCTCTTTTGACTTTGAACTCAGGCTCTAAGTAACCTCTTTTCATTGCTTAACTGGTTCAGTTTTGGTATAAACCCACTGGCCCACACAGGCAAAACTGAGACTTAAAGTGTCCCTGCAGGCAATAGGGTTGTAAAAAAATATAGGAGCTGGGCTAAAGCTGGATTATCCCCAAGCAACAGAACACATTACCTTACATGCCTGTGCAGATCTTCAGCAAAAACCAAGATCAAACAGATCTTTTAAATACCTCCAGATATAGTGACTCAAACTCTTCCTTGAGCAGTCTGTTCCAACACTTGACCACACTTTAAGTGAAGAAATGTTTCCTAATAGCCAATCTAAACCCCCCTGGTGCAACTTGAGGCCATTTCCTTCTGCTCTATCACTTTTTACCTGGGAGAAGACACTGTTCTTATGGCTACACCTCCTTTCAGGTAGTTGTGAACAGAAAGTTCTACTCTGGACCCCCCTTTTCTCCAGGCTGAACACTCCCAGCTCCCTCAGCCACTCCTCATCAGACTTGTGCTCCAGAACCTTCCTCAGCTCTGTTGTCCTTCTCTGGACATGCTCCTGCACCTCAATGTCCTTCTTGTAGTGAGAGGCTCAAAACTGAGCATGGGATTTGAGGTGTGACGTCACCAGTGCTGAGTTCAGCGGGATAATCATTGCCCTAGTCCTGCTGGCCACACTCTTCCTGGGTGATATTGCTTTAGAAAACCTTTCTTCCCTTCCTTAGGTCACAAGTAAGGAGAACTAGGTTAAATCCAATTAAAAAATGTAAGCTGATCCACCTCTGTAAAAGTCCATGGCCAGCCTTGTGGGGCAGCAAGTCAAACCTGCAACTTCTATGGGACCCTGCCAAGAAATGTGATTGTGCAGATCTACTGAAATAAGAAGTGAAATTACTACAGCACCAAGAAAATCCAGGCAGTTATAATTCAACCTTCAGAATATTCAGAGGAAACCATTTAGAACAAATCCTATGGCCAAGAAGCAGAATACATGTCAATATGTCAAAGGAAGCATATATTTTCTTGATAACTGTTGAAGTTTTTTTGAGAACTGTTTCAAAATATTTCATGGTAGCAAAGATAATCTTTGCTCCCTGAGACCCCAAGAATAGATGTTCTGACTTTCATTTATTTGCATGAGGTTAAAGATAAGCAGCCCTCAAATATTTATTTTGTATGATCAAAGATACTGTTCACTTAAGTTCAAAATACTATCTAGGTCTTCTGTGAGAAAGAAAATATTTCCCTTTCTCAACCTATTTATTTCTTAGCCTCATATATTGATATAGTTGTCCTGTTTGTGTGGTACCTCACTAATGTGCTTTCTCCACACTCCTCTGATCTGTACCTGTGAATTACAGGTTTTTTTACTGCTTAGGCTTTCACTGCAGATCTACGCCATGTTTGACAATGCTTCCACAGAAATAAACTTGCTTGTCCTGGAGGCTGTGTCTTCTTTGTGTCCATAAACTTCTTACAGATTTCACACCTAATTTCTCAGTTCAGTTCAGAGCTAATATCTCTTTTTCAAGAAGGTTGGTCCTATGCAGTGTGAAGACTTGTACCATCAAGGACTACACAGGACAGACTGCATGGATGGCATACCAGCATGTCAAAGGCAGTGAGACTTCCTGGAAAGTTTCATCACCAGATAGTTCCCATTACCACAGTGTTATTGGAAAAGCCATCAAAGAGAGAGCACTGGGCTACCTTGGTCCTAGGATTTGTTATTAAAGTCTGGTATACTGTTTTCTCCAAGATTCTTGGGAGAGCAGAAGGGAAAGAGGCAACTGTTTGAGGGGAAGAAATAGTTTGTGGAAGAAGGGAGCAAACATGTGATCCTACTCTAGAAAAATTGTATTAATTTTGATGATAAAATCAGACAAGAGATGATGCCCCTAATATAAAGATATATAATTCTTTCCAGGTGGCCTGTCCCACATTGATGATAAAAAAACAACAGTATTTATGCACTCACTGTTCATTTTATTGCTCAGAAGCTCTCACATTGCTGGGTTAGGTGAAATGGAGGTCTCCTCAGTGTAAGTATTTACATTGCTACACTGAAAAGTAAAAGAGTGAGTGAGAAGATGGAAAAGTGAGGAAAAAAAGGGCTTGTAAATGGCAGTTGAGGATGACTTTTTTTCAGTCCTGTGTTAACCATAATGCCTTGTAAGAACTGAGGTAATTTTATTATACTGGTGATCTCAGATCTGGAGTCTGGAATATAGTCGGATAAATATTCTTGACTTGTTGAGTCTTCCAGTCCCATTCCATGTCAGTTGTACTGAACTGTATATTGCTTTTCTCAGATTTTCTTTCTCATTTTATAATGTACTGGGACCCCATACATTTTCAAACACACTCAACATTGATAGATCATCTGGATAAAGCAGAATAAAATTTCCTTATCTAAATGCAGAATTACTGGAAAGTTGGATGAAGATTTGTCTTTAACAAATGGTTGCCTGGCAACTTTCTGCTTACCATTTCCCCATACTCCCATAAATGCAATTACATGGAATTATGTGTCTTATTACTAGATTTACTTGAATCTTTTTCTTTTAATGTAAAATTTCTGTTAAGTTTATTTTACCATATTAAGTTATCCTTAAATTACCCTTGTGATTTTCTAACTTTGTTACAATTTTTTATATTGCTACGCGATTTGAAGTCTGGCTTTTCCACCAGAAAAACAAAACAAAACAAAATATAACAAAGCAAAACCAAACCCAAACCCAAGTTCCAAAGCAAATTTTTTTTCCTTCAGTCAGTGAAAAGTCTCAAAGTGCTGGACAATTCTGTCCTATTACAAAAAAATGTGGAGGAAAATTTTGCAGAAAAGGTGAAAGGGAAAGACATATCCTTAATATTTTTCCAGCAGGAAATGGTAGATATTCTGTCTCTGAGCAGGAATCATTTAAATATAGGAATCCATGAGAAAAACAGAACATACTTATGCTCAAATAGCTGTTCTGTACACCTGAAAAACTTTTCTCTCTACAAGTTCATATTCACATGATACCAATAGTTCCCCACCAGACCTGTCTTGAAAATATCCTGATGAAAATTCCAAGAAAAAGTGAGCACTATGTGAGGTTATACACTATCTGAGGGACCTCTTTTATATCCTTCCAGCTTGACTTCAGGCATACAAGCCCCTGGATCACAGACCACAGTAGTTTCTCCAAGCTTGGAAAATGGATAGAGATGTTTGTAAGAAAGAGAATATGTCAGAATAAGAATGGGAATTAAAACCACAGAAGGGAGAGGACCCACCTGATAAATGAGATACTCATCCATGTGAGCTAAATTAGTGAAATTTGGCTCTAACTTGATCAACACCACCACACTCTGCATTAAGTGCAGTGGGCATTCTCCATTTTATCAGATTATATTCAATTCTTTCTGACAGCTCAAAACAATGCAGCAAGGAACTAATCTGAAATTCCAAACCAAGTTTTCTCTAACTCAAATATGATATAAATAAGAACACATTTCCTCTAGGCACATTTCCCATTTCAAATTTCAAGGCTCTTCAAGTTCTTTTGGGACTCTCCAGAAATGAATAAAATTCAGCCAATAATTAAACATAAATAGATGATGGAATTTGAATATTGGTCTAACTCTTCACATTTTTTTGATAAAAAAGCACACAAAACAAGCACAGAAGATAAATAAAGTCACCACCAAGAAATTACCACTTAACATCAATTACTTACAGTCATTATTAAAGTGAAGCATTTGAGGCTTCTTAGCAAATACTCAATTTCAGCAGTGCCTAGGATCTTTGCATTTTGGAGAAATGATTTAGCTAACACGTGTTTCTAATTATGTTTGCAGTTACTGCAAAACAACTAAATGTATTCTAAGCTCAAACGGAATACTAACGCTTTCCCTTTCTTCATGCTAAATTGTAAGTTTTGTAACTGTAACAAGACATTGTGACTACACTTAGTGTACTTTTAACACAGAATTTCCAACATTTTATATCCATTTGCTATTTCAAATATCTGAAATGTTTCTTCAAACAACTCTTTTGCCTCCTAATAGAAGACTAGAGAAAAATATCAAGGGATTAATATATTTTATCGTTTGTATACACTCAGGATTTCAGTATAGTATTATCCCCTTGGCATATGGCTCTTCTGGCCAGTCTGTTTTGTCAGGTTTGGAATTTTCCTTCTGTGCTGTTTATTTGAAGAGCTTTTCTTACCTCTTTGATATAATATTTAAAAGGTTAAACATTAAGCACAGAGAAAGGGTAAGTTCTCCTCTTTGAACAGAGAGCTCTGCCTCCTCTGTCAAAATCCTCATGAAGCCACACAGTCTGGACACAGCACACAGCTCAGGTGTGCCTTATTTGGGGGAGAAGGCAACACCACCTTCTTAGGGGTTGTTTCAACATCGCAGCAGGGCAACAGGTACAAGCACATTGAACCCATGCTAGGACTCTTGCATTTCTGTCCATATTGCTGGATACCAGTCATCACAGAATCACAGGGGTAGGGATATCTGCAAGTGTTTGGATATCTGCAAGTGTTTGGATTGCCTGTGCCTGATATATCCAAATTATCTGGGCAAAATCTTGGACCCATGGTAATGCCTTAAGGGAACTGAAGATTCCTTCTCAAATTCCGCCTACTGCTCAGAGCAAGTTCAAAACTTCACTAATTCTGAAGGTCATGTCCTGGCTACTTCAAGATGGAGAACGCAAAAATGAAGGAAAATCAGTTAAAAGCTTGTGTTTGAAACCTCTTTGGCAATCTTAACAATAGCCAAACACAACACAAGGAAATATAATCTTTACACTTTTTATTCAGTCATCGTGCATTTTTCAATATGTCTAAAATATTCATACACATATGGAAGACTAACACTTCAAAAATATAATTCCTCTACTCAACAACATTTCAGGCTTCAGCACATATTTCAAATATATTTCATATTTAGAACAAGACGATAAAAGTCACTAATTTAAGACGGTGAACACTTAGTTTGCAATAAATTGTAGTTATTGGTATGCAATTCTGCATTCCATTTTGGAGATTGGGAAACATTGAAAGCACACACAGAAAGAGCAATACTGCAGATATTTAGAGAATGATATGCCTTGCTTAAGCCATTATTCTAGAGAAAGGTTACAATGATAGAAAGTAAAGAAAAATGAACTGCTGGTTTTAAATAGATACTGTAAATGGATTTTAAAAATAAGATGTCATCACTCTTACCTGGAACTACATACATTTATTACAGGAAGTAGATTTTAGAATAAGTATGGGAAGTCCATAGAAAAAGGCTATTTATTAGCTTTTCAAGTAGAAAAATATTTGTCATTGAGTTTCCTAAACATTTAATTTAGGTGACAAACAACAACACTTGAAGCCATGCATAGGTTATTGGTTGCACCAATGTAGTCAGGTGGGAGTAATGGCATACACACAAATCATAAATACACTTATGTACAGTAGATACACTGTACTGCCTTACACTGAACTTCTACAATTTTACTTTTTTAATTACAGAGGGATGAACCAGACATCCTTTAATGAAAAATAAACTGCTGAAGAGCCTCCTAAAACTAACAAATAATGACTAGGAAAAATAATATCCCAAATTCTTTCCCAAGGCATAGTTCATAACAGTAGTTCTGTTGCCCAGTTCATGGGAAAAAGCAATCCCTAGATGGAAAATATAAATATCAGCCACAACCAAGATGGTACAGTGGGTGAGAATATACTGCTGGCCAATTGAGTCTTGCATGGCTCAGAAAAGAGGGCATAGGAGACCGATAAGACAGGCATTTCAGGAAATGCTGCTGTCATCAAATTTTGTTTGGCTACAAAGATGGAAATCAGGATAGTAACTAACCAGCACAGTCTTACACTTGCTGCTTTTATTGGAGCAGGTTTGCAGGAATCAGAAAGGAATTTTTCTGAAAACACAAAGGAGGGAGAGGCTTTTGTATTTGGTATGTCATCACTCTGAAAGTGCATTTGGGTTTATTATCTTTGTATATTGAACTAACTACAGCATCTTCCATGGCTACAGATAAAGGAAATAGTCAGCAGTAAACTGTAGATTTTGAGCAGGCAGATCAGATGTCACGGGAGAAACATAATCAATAAGAACATAGTTTTGTGGACTTCCTTCTTTACAAATATGGTCCTCACCTTAACAGAAGAAGTGATTTTCTTTGACCACATGAATTTTATAACATGTATTATATTTACAGTTCTGATATAAATATTGTATCCCCTGCTTACATGCTCTTGTCAGTGGTGCCTTTCTGCCTGCTGCCAGAATTTATAAATAAAGCAATTAACTATTTAAGCAGGTAGGAAAGCCATGCAGCCACTAGTTCTGTGTATACTGTATCTGAATAAGAATATTTATAATATCAAATGGAATAGGACTGACTTTCCTTTTGTGTTCTGATGTGTTCTCACAGACAAATGTGGAAGTTGAATAGGTAGTCCCACAATCCAGTGGACAACATAAGGACTGCTTGCATGAAGAACAACTACTGAGTTAAAAAAGAAAACAAGTTAGCTAATCAGAAAGAATTCTAAATCAGAATTTGTTTCTAGTATGGACTTTTGGCATATATTCCACATTGTGAAAAAAACTGAAAATTTATCTAATTACTTTTCATTCTTTTTCTCAGTCAAAATGTATCACAGAATCACTGAAGTCTGCAAAAAACATCAGAAATATTACTGCAGCAGTTGAATCTTAACACATTCCATGTCTCTCACAGACATGGATGAAAATGGTTCATATGAATGAGCCCCAATGTACTTCAGGTTTGTACATATCAATCATTTGAACTGCTTAGACAAACCCGGATATTTTGCAGCAATTCTTCTGCTGGAGATGTTGACTCCCAGAACAGAGTCAGAAATCAAACAGATGCCAAGCTGTTGTGTTTTAAATTGCCATAGTCACTAGTTTAATTAATATCTGCCTTCATAACTTAGCTGTTTTCTGTTTGACCTACATTCCATTATCTACCAGAAAAAGAAAAAACCTTACTCTAAAAATTCATGGGAAATGGTTCATGCTGGTTTTGATAAACATTGGATAAACAATCTTAGACAAGTCTAATAAAACAAAATGTATAACTTCTTTAACCTTGTAATCACAGGGAAATTCGGTGAACAGAATTAAAATCTTCAGTATAATTTCAGAGTATCTTGAGCTGTCAGTTATTTTCTTTATCTTTAGGAAGATGTCTGTATGATAAAGATCTTTAGTCCACAGGGAAAAAAAAAATATATTCCTAAAAAGTAGACTAAAAGAGATTAAAAGCTACAAGAAAATGAGCTTTAAGTAAAAAGCAAAGACCTTAGCAGAAAAGTCTCAGTTACAGTCATCAGCTGTTATTCAGTTAGATCCTTTCACAGTTGAAAAAGATTGGCTCTTGTGGCTTGTGATTGCTAAACTAACTTGAAGTTTTAAGTATTATGCAGAACACTCTAGATCTAGAGAAACCCCATCTGGGAAGAAACTTTGTTATAAACAAACAGCAGGTGTTAGTTTTAATCTGGTTCAATATTTCTGCCATTAGTTAGAGTGCACCAGCACCTTACAGCTTGACTACTCAGTGTCCTTCCTCTTTGCTGAAAAACTCAGATTTGAAACTTCTCTTCATTTAATTCCAAGAAGGATAAGAGACATGAAACATGAAAAAATGCTGTGTCATACTATTTTGGGTTCCTGAAGAAAGAAAAGAGATGTGACAAATTGTTGGGAATGGACACTCCTGACAGAACAGGAAGAAAGGCCAGTAGTCAATTACAAGAGTGCTCCAGGTAGGAGAAGCATACAGACTGGAGGAAAAATGGATCTTCTGGACTCCAAGCAGACTGGTGACAGCTTAGGAGTGGAACATCACACCAAGAATGAAATCAGGAGGATAATAGAGCAACTGAAGATTACTGAAGTCTCATCCAAAGGAGGAAGGAAATATCCCAAAAGGAAGATATATATGGGACTAAGGAATGGATGTCTCAGGACAGCGATGTCTGAAAAGCTCAGATTCTTCACCTTACTGTCTGAACTTTTTTTTTTTACTTTCAGTATGGGCAAAAATTTCTGCCCTTCTAGATGTTACAAAATTCTAAAGATAGTTTAGGCTTTCAATGTAGCACAGCAAGCATAAGTCACAACAATATTTGTTATATATTTAAATATTTCAAGGTAAATCATACAATGTGGTCTATCAAGGATAATTATTATTCATTTTACAGATACAGAACAGTTTTTCCAGTTAAAAGTCACAAAGCAGATAGCAGAGTTAACTGTAAACTGAAAAAACAAGAGTGTGGGGGGAATGTGGCTTCCCAAATAACAAGGATTTTAAAATTCTATTCTATTTCTAAAGCCCCTCCAAAGAGGCTGGTATAGCTTTTCTCCATTTGACAGTAGCAGCCATACACAAGAACAAGGCTTCAGAAATACCAGATTTTAGACTGATACAGTGAAAAATTAGCATCCTATTGATGAAATCAAAAATGTAGACATTTTAATTACAAATTAAAATCATACATTTTATCTTTTACAAACATTTCAGTTTTGATAAAACCAAAGTGATGTCAGTATCTTACACCTGAATGGCAGTGGGTGGCTTTCACCTCAATGCTGGGGAACTAACATGATCAGAAAGGAGGAGATACAGTTTTGTCACATAACTAAAAGCATCATGGTAGGTTCTGGGATGTTAGTTTGGAATATAAGAAAGATACATTCAAAATCTGTCTTGCAAGAAAGTGCCTAAACTTTTGTGCTATCCAGGACTCTGAAGGAATTGTTGCAGGGGTTAGACAAGTAGGGTTTTTTTACCAAGCCTCCCTCCTGTACTATCAATATAAGCATGTGGTGTGTATAATAGCTAGTAACATTACAGAGATCACGAACTTGTGGATTATATATGTGACTAATGTCTGCTTAATGTTTAATCTGTGTTATGAGTAATTTCAAATAGGGTTTAGGGAAAGAAATGGTGCAGATTGGACTAATTAGACAAGAACTGGTATAAATACCCTTTACTCATGCAAGTTATTTGACTCTTGACTGAGCTATGAATGCAAAAATACATATCCACGTAGCCTTGTTTTGAGGCACAGGGAAAATTACATAGATCATTAAAACTGTACAGGTATCACATGAGAATAGCAAAGGTGGCTGTAGAATGAAAATGACAATTGTCACCTGGAGAAGTATTTCATTTGGAGCAATCAGTCATGTAAAGTATATGATTAACTCTCAAAGTTGATATGAGGCACAGTAAAAGGAAGAGCAATACTTCTAACAGAGGAGAGTTCCTTCCCTAGGTCTCTGCCTCACTTTAGATTTAGAATCTGGGACATTAATCAGAACATCAGGATTTTCTTTGGGTTTCCTGCACAATTAGTCTAACAAGTAGGATTTCATGCATCAAAGGGGAAACTGTCCTAAGTTCACTTCCCTTCACTTAAAAAGGCTCAATAAGAAGTACCCAAAATGAGATAATAGTGAATGTAAACTGTGATGTGCCATAGAGATTATGAATATTCCAGATAACTATTTTAAGGTGGGCTAGGTGAAATAATAAGAAGAAAGTGCTGTTCATTCTCCTAAATTTGTGACTCTATACTGAAAAATGTTGGAAAACCAAAACTATATGTGTGTTTCAACATGTTTAGGGTTTTAAATAATTTATATGAATATATTTAATAAGTTAAAAATAAATTAGGGAAAGGGGACAGACTGTCAGGAAAGCTATTGCTGTGATAAACCTCAAACTGGGAAAAGGGCTGGTTTTCACTTTCTCTACCTGTTTTTTTTAAAAAAAAAAAATCCATGTACAGCAAGGAATTAAATTAAACTGCATCATTTACCAGTACACATGCATTTCATCATCTGGCTTACATACACTAGCTCTGAGTCAGAAATACTCACTGAAATGTGCTACTCTTGCAAGCACTACCTAACTTTGCTCTGCTATTAATCACTCGTGATGCAAGCACTCCCACCCATTTCTGAGAACAGTGTAGGCTGTCTGATAACTCACAGGCTTCAAGCTGCCCTTATAAAGTTGTTCCACTCCTGTATACTTCCTCATACTGCTAGTTTCTCAGTGAAGATGAAGCTCCTCGTTTACATAGTCTTGCTGAAGTCAACTCTCCTTGCTTTAACAAATGTTTTTGCAGTTATTTTAGAAGAGGAAGAGAATTCTAAAGAAGCAAAACTTACTGAGGCTTGTCCCATAAAGCTCAAAACTAATCGGAAATGTGATGAAGGAGAGGATTGTCCTTATCAGATAAATTTGCCTCCGATGACCATCCAGATACCCAAAGAATTCAAACTGCTTGAGAAGACTCTCAAAGAAGTACAGACCCTTAAAGAATCGGTAAACAAGCTGAAAAAATGCTGCCAAGATTGCAAGCTGCAAGCAGATGACAACCAGGAAAGAGACAGAAGTAATGAATTCCTGCTACCCAACACTGCAGAAAACAGAGAAAGCCAAGATAACAGAGTACAGGAACTGCAAAGCAAAGTTAACAGAATGGCAACCAGCTTAAAAAATGCAAAGAGCCAGATTCAGACACTGCAGGGTCGTTTAGAGAAGCTGAGCCTCATAAACATGAACAATGTGGAACATTACGTTGACAGCAAAGTTGCAAATTTGACATTTGCTGTGAACAACCTGGATAACAAATGTTCTTCTAAGTGCCCAGCAATGCAAGCAACACCTGGTATGTAATCTGTTAATTCTTTCTGCCTGTATAAGCTTTCAGTGCATTTCACTAGTATTAGGTAAACAATTTAAATTATGTTTTACCCAAATAGCTGTGTTATTAACTTCACAAGTATCTGCTCTTTTAGTGTTTATTTATACTCCTGTAAAACATTTGAGCAGCCACTAGAGGGTTACTGAGAGCTGCAGGTGTTCAGTCCCTCCTAGGATTGGACTTCATTTAGGGATTTGAAACATTAATTTTTAAAGGACGATTTTTTGCAGTTTAATAAATAAACATGAAAAATTAACATTATTTTACACCATACTACCCTTCATTAGAGACATGAAACATCAGTGACCTACACATATTTTCTCCTTGGATGGGAAGGGTTAAATTTTTTCTAGGTGTGCCTTAGAAAATTGCTGTTTTATTTTTTTCTCACTGCAAAAGTGCAGATAGTTTGAAAAGGGGTGCAAGACATCATCAAGAATCAAGTGAATCTAGACAAATGTTTCATTTTTAATAGATAATAAAATAATTTTCTTATCATCACAGCAAACATCTGAAAGGTTCAGCTAAAAAAATTTACTAACAGCACTTCTGACTGGGTAACATATGTATCATCATTTTAACACTAATCCCTTTGCATTAATTTAATATATAAGCAGTATAAAACAGAAAACAGGTGTTATCACTGAAAAAATCACTTTTTTCTTTTACCATTTAATTCTCCTTATAAAGGAATAGAACCAATGCTCTCTTTCTAAAGTTTGCTGTTATTAAGGCAAGATTGAGGGGTTTTCTTAAAGTCATAAAGGTTTTCTGTTACATATAGGAATCCTTGAAAACAAGAACTGTTCCTTAGATTGAGAGTGTATTCTACCACTTAGATAGCAAATGTAAGAAGATAAAGCTCTTGAGAGACAAAACAGAGAAAGAGCAGGCTGCATTACAATCTTTGTCTCTTGCTTAGCATCCAAGATTAAAAACAAAAATTCCTTCTATCTACACATATTGAAAATAGAAGGATCTGCAAGTGTACAGTGTATGTACAGCTGAAATTCTTGAAAGTACTCTTCTTTGAAAAGAGCAAATAAGTAATAATAAAGGTAATGCTCTTACTATATCAGTAATGAAATCAGATAAAAATCACCACAAATAAATTATGTTCAGATACAAAACATTCATAAAAAGAATGAGTAATTTTTGTTATATTAACAACGGGCAATGCATTTTTTGTTATATTAACAATGTACATTCAAGTACAGTACTTCAAAACAGACTAAATTAATTTTTGACATTCCTCACATTTACTGAAATGCTGGGTAGTGTTCAGGGCACATGATCATGTAGGTATTCCTTATATTTTACAACAACATGCTAAAAGCATTTGTAGCAGCAATATATTCATTATGAAAGCTAGCAAGGAAAACAGCTACAACTTCTTCCTATTCAGGAGCCATTCCTGCATCTACTGAAAGTAATAGTAAAACTTTATTTAAATAGGAGTTGAATTGGATTATAGAAACATTTTATCTGAAATGTATATTCTCTGTTAATAACTGCTCTGAACTTTAGTCCACCAAAGATTTTACACAACGTTCAGTGAAATAAATGAGAATTTATTTTTGATCTAGATTTGGCTTTAAAGCCTTTGACTCCTATAATTTGTGGTTCCATAAATGTCCAATTTTCTGGCAAAGAATTCCTGAGACTTACTCCCTGTTGTAGCCTGAGATCACTCCTACCTTTCAAGAAGTAGTTTGCTCAAATTTTCTAGGAAAAAATTGACACAGAATCTGAAAATGAAAATGCCCATGCATTCAAATTTGCAATAGGAATGAACATTATGGCTTTGACTCTTAACTGAGAACTTCTGAGAGCTCTCCATATCTTTTAAGAATATGGAATTCTAATACCATGCTGCTGAACAGAATGAAATTACTGGATGACATTGTGGATCAAAAATTGATTTTCACTCTGGGGAAAAAACCTGGGGGTATTTTTCTTCTGAATAAAACACATCACCTGCTGGTGGGGAAAAGGTACTGTTAACAGTAGATGCTAACATTCTTCTTTTCTGTAAAGCCAGTGATGCCACATACACAGGAAAGTACCATCACCTTCATCTTTCTAGGACTCACACTATTACAACAACAGATGTGACAATTTTATTACTTTTTTCCTGCTTCCTAAAGTACAGTCAACATTAACACATAAAGCATTCCTAATGATGTTATGTGCTCTATCTAATGATGTTTACTTAACAATAGCCAGGTTAACATCATTCCCACAGGGACAAAGCTCTCTGACATACTGCCAGACGGAGCTGTAAATTGTAGGCAGGTTGTGAAGCTATACATTTAAATACAAAAAGCAGCAAGTGTGTAAACACAAAGCATTAGAAATATGGACTGAAGAAATCAAGTAGAATTTACATGAGCTAATGAAAGGATAGAGTAGACAAAAGGACAAAAAGGAAAGCAAATAATCAAAATGCCTTTATATTAGGCATTTTGAATTTAAAATGTAGTTTAGCTGGGTTTTAGTCAGCTATCTGATGCAGAGATCCTAGGTGACATCTGTTGTAAAGTAAATCTAATAGAAAAGGTGTTTTTCCCTAGAACTGAAATTGTTGCAACACTATTTGCAATGTAAAAGTCTCCCCAGTGCAAGTTCTGTATGCCATATCAGTCTGGGTAAATGTTTTTTATATTGTAAAATTGAAGTTATGTTTATTCTAACACTACTTGCTCTTTCACCAGTTATACAAATAATGCAGAGAGACTGTGCTGACCATTACACAGCAGGGAGAAGGAGTAATGGAATCTACAGGATTAGCCCTGATCCCAGAAACGAGAGCTTTGAAGTTTACTGTGACATGCAAACACAAGGAGGAGGCTGGACAGTGCTGCAACGGCGTCAGGATGGCAGCACTAACTTCAACAGAACCTGGAATGACTACAAACATGGCTTTGGAAACCTCAGCAGGGAGTTCTGGCTAGGCAATGACAAAATTCACCTCCTGACAAGGAGCCAGGAAATGCAACTGAGAATTGATCTTGAAGATTTCAATGGGATCAGAGAATATGCCAAATACGACCACTTCTATGTGGCCAACGAGTACCTCAAGTACCGTCTCAGCGTCCATGGCTACAGCGGCACGGCAGGAGATGCCCTCCACTACAGCAGGCACTACAACCACGACCAAAAGTTCTTTACAACCCCAGACAAGGACAATGACAGGTATCCCTCGGGAAACTGCGGCGCCTACTACAGCTCTGGCTGGTGGTTTGATGCCTGCTTGTCAGCCAATCTCAATGGCAAGTACTACCACAAGAAATACAAAGGTGTTCGCAATGGCATTTTCTGGGGTACATGGCATGGTATTTCTGATGATATTCCCACTGGATATAGGCAACCCTTTAAATCAGTAAAGATCATGATCAGACCCAAAAGTTTTGTGCAGTAATTCTACACATTTTTCTTAACTATTTTGCATTGGATTGCACTCAAAATCGTACTTACTCAGTATTGTACTCAAAAATCAAGTATTCAGTTATGTTTGGCAAAAGATTGTTCTAGACAAAACAACATACTTCCACATAATATTTTTAGAGACAGTTTGACCCATATAATGTATTAAAACCAGCATTAAAATACCTGAATAGTTATTGCTAAAACTTAACATCAGTTAGGTCTTGGTTTTGTTATGTAAATATTCTACACATTGCTTTTGGTGCTTTTACTGACTGTGATGTGCCACATTTTATGATTTAAAACTTTTATATTGTCTTCCACAAGTTTTGTCTGAATGAATACCTTCATTTTAACCTGAAAATAATTCAGAGGTGTAACTAATATAAATTTGTCAACACTTGGAAAAAACCTGGTTTCTCTAAAACATTATTTTCCTATCAGCTATTCTTCATAACTTCAAAGGTATACCACAGCAATATCAATATAAATTAGGAAAAGTACTAAAAATTATTATTTTTAAAGAACAGAGGGCCACATGGTTTGTCCAAAGACACAAAAAAAGGCCTTGAAAAAACAGAAAATGAAGATGATTCCTCAAATTTCATCCTATCAAAGATTTTTCAAAGAAGTTGGTAGAAGAATTGAATAAAAGCAGAGGAAGCAATTATAAAATCATAGAATAATTTCATTTGGAAAATACCTTTAAGATCATTGAGTCCAACTGTTAACACAGAACTGCCAAGTCCACACTAAGCCATGTCTCGAGGTGTCACATCTACACATGGAGAGAACATGTATTGAACATTCTTGCTCTGTTTGGTTCCTCCATTCAAGCTCAAGGTCCTATTTGTCATTTGTCATTTGTAGGAGAAAGGAGCTTATGCACATTTATGTTCTGCAGCTCATTGCACATTTTTGCAGGCAGGTAGACAGGTAGGAGGAAGACACATCAATAAGAATCCATGGTCTTTGCAATAATGCCTCTAAATACATACAGAGAGTTTCCAGTGCCATTTTGCTTTCTCCTGAATTCTTCAGGTAAGTCAAATGTTATGAGATGCTCTTGTAGAGACTTAAGCTGTCATTCAAATACTTCTCAATCTAGATATCATTAGACCCTAAAACTAAAAAAAATTATAAATGTTTTGTAACATAAGAAAAGACTGTTCTCCCTGTTTTTAGACTACATGTTTTTTAGGCACAGAAACATAAACCTACTGTCAATTCTATGCAAAAAAGAGAATATATGATCAATTTTTTTTTTCCTAAGATATAACAAATAAAAAAAGTCAAATTGTCAAATAGTGCAGGAATTTCAAATTAGAGATACTTTTATTAAATCTCACATTGTAGATAGTGAGCACAAATTTGACTCCACATATCTTGACCATGTCTCTACAAAGATAGTGACCAACATAGAGTGGAGATGCAATTTTTCTTAGCAAGAGGGTATTCTACTATATTGTTTATACCACACCTGAGATGCAGAAAAACTACACAAAGACTCTATTTCTTTATCAATTATGTGTGGTCATTATTGGCATGGCTTTTTTGATTAAAAGAAACATAACAAAAAAGAATACAAGTATACATCTGACCTAATACTTTATAAATATGATCTCTACTGTTTTTTTAAGACTACAACAAAACTATTATGGTTATAAGTTATGCAAATGAAGAGCACTGGTAATAGCTAAATTGTAAAATATTAATATATATTTTAAAGAAGTAAATACTTTGAAGGATAGTTCAAATGTAATTTGGTTTATTATATTTCAGTTTTAAAGAGCAATGAAAAATTTTAACCACAAGATGTATCATCTTTGTGTTTTGAAGCTATAGAATATTTATTTTGGGATAAAAAATAGTTGTCGAAACAAAACAAAAAAAGCAACTGATGAAGTATGGGTTAGAAGAGCAAATATCTAATTGCATATGATTATATTTAATCATTTTGCATGAAATGCACAATTTGCTCCTATTCATTATATGATAACTAGCTAAGTGTGACTTACAGTGCCTACAAGCTTCCACTTGAAAAAGTCTTTTTACTACTAAGTTGTAAGAAGAGAAATTGTCCTTTTTAAATCTTGTTTAAAGGAAACTTTGTAAAACACAGAAATGTTAACAGAATAAGCAAATGTGACTAAAATCACCTGCAAAAGCTTTGTCTCATATCTTTAAAAACAAAAAGCAAAAAAGAAAGTGTAATGCTGTTACAGAAATCTGGTTATTACCTGCCTGGAACTGTTGTAGCTGAATCTCTGTCAATGTGTACTAGTTTTACAAAGTGTAACTCCATCTACTTGTTGCAAACATTACTTATTTTTTCTTGGTGTGATAAAATAAGAATGTTCCACTGTTAAAGCTGTACTACTGTTATAGATGTACATAAGGTCTATTAAAAATTCACATAAATAATTTTATTGATTTTCTGTAAAAATTGAAGCAGTAAGAAAATACCAATAACCAACACAGATGACTATGTGACATGCCAAGAGAGTAATTGCTAGTAATTATAGCTCCTTAGAGATCTGTTTTATGACCCTTCAGCTGCCAGACAATACCAAGGGCTGAAATCCCAGATATTTTTTCTAACTATTCATATTTTGGAAGAGGAAAGAGTAATTGCCCAATGAAGAGTTTACACAACCTCTACCTTTAACATGAAAGAGAAGCAAACCAATGTCTTGACCTTTCAGATCACATACAAGAGTCATCAAAGCATGCAAATAAAAATACAAATAGATACCCCAAATTAAATCATACTATTTTTTTTAAAAAGAAGAAGCCCTTGATCTCTGCTTAAAGTTTAATAATTCAAAACATGTCTTTCAACCTATGGAAAATATTTATGTAACACTGATTAGCATATGAAGACACTTGTGGTTTTAATCCTGATAATATTGAAATGGTGAACTTTAGTGGAAAAAATTACTAACAGTGGGTTTGCTAGCAAAATTCCAATGGCTTGTTTCCAAAATATAAAGGCACAAGTCCATCTGTTCAATGTGATCAGCCAAGCAAACTGTAATGTCTTGGCTTTCTACACATTGCTTAAACAAAACCAAACCAAAACTGAAAAAAACCCAAAAAACCCAAACAAACCAGACAAGAAATGACAGAAGGTTTGAAAGCACTGGTGCTTTTTCCTTCCCTTTTAAATGCAAATACCTGTTTCCTCAATTGTGTTTTTTTGGGAAAGACTGCAGTCAAACTTGGAGTGAGTTGAGAACAATATGTAGTTTGACAAAATGGTGGGGAAAAAAATTACTTTTATGTGTTGGAAAATCATTTAAGATGGTTGCCAATCTCTACCCAGACCCCTGTTGACAAATTAAATCAAAATAAAACAAAAGTGCCAAATTTACCTAGCTTCTATAATTTATATGTCATGGAAAAACCAAAGTAGGAAGGATGCAACTTTAATGTTCACAGAGAAAAAAAAAAAAGAAAGATAATATAATTAAAAACTGGACTACAAAGGACAGATATTTAAATATATTAAAATATTTTTAGATTTTTTTGTGTTCTTTTTCTTTCAGGAAAAAAAGATAAAATGGCACACATGGGCATGAAGACACTGACATAAGTTTTAAAGAAAAATGGCTGAGCAATACCATCTATAGGCCTTGCTAGATGCAAACATTTCCCATACTAAATCAATCTCTTTCATTCACTGCTTTAATTAAACTTTTATGGAGTTATAGTTCTTCTGCCAGAAGTTAATTTGGCTGTCACGCTCAATGGCAATCAGAAACAAAGAACAAAATTTTAAGATGGTATGTCAAGTCCAACCTTCACACAAGTCATGAGAACATGGAAATTATGAAAGCAATATTATTTTTTAAGTCCTCATTCATCAGCTTTTTCTGATCTCAGTAAAATTGTAGTCCATTTGGAAAATAATAATGGGAAAAAAGAACCCAAATTACCTGATTATGTTCATATAATCAAGACAAAGTGGAAGTTTAATTAAGACTAACTACATTTGGTCAGGAATAGTATGCCATCATTTAAAATTACACTGTACAAAATAATAGTTGGCTTTACTCACTTTTAAGCAATTACATGGAGTGAATGATTTTTATAGAAAAGCAGGATGCACTTTGAGAAACAGAAATTCTCATGCCTTTCTTCAGACAGAGTACAAAAGCCTCTCCATATGCTAAATCCAAATACAAGGATTCTTTCTCATGCACATATTTAAGGCTCTGTTTATTCAGGAGTATTTGGACACAGGTGCTTTGAGTAAGTAAACCAGGAATCCCCTTTTTAACATTTAAAGTAACCTCATGTGTGTAACAGATGATTCTCCACGACTGAAGTTTTTATTGAATGTATGATTGGTTAACATTGCTCTGGTTTCCTCATCACATGGTTGTGCTGACACATAAGGCCTGGTAGACCAAATTTTTAGTATAATTTTGCCTTGTCTCAAATATATATTTTAGGTGAGAAAACAGGAAGAGATACTTTTGGAAAACAATATACGAATATACTTGTCAAGTCTCATACGTATCAGAAATGGCTGAGAAAAGGCCAAAATGAAAGAAGATGTTACAGTTAAAGGTTATTTCTTCCCTTTGTCTCACACTAGAGAGTTTATTGTATGAAATCTGCACACTTGACTTTATAACAGCATAGAAAAACAAGACATCATAAATACTTTCAAACAGGCTTTTCAGAAATGAACACAAATACCATCTGCTTTGTGATAGTTCAAACACACACAACCACTTCCTGGCCCTGTTTCCTCACAATGTTACCTGCTAGTGGTAAAAAGAACCTCTCCATAAAACAAGCATGTTACACCAGCTCTGTTCCCATTTCTGCTGTTTGAAGGCACCTGTAAATTCACCCAATTCCTCTAGAGCTTTTTTAGGAACAATCAACTTTCCTGTTGCAACAACGATTTGCTTTAATCACAATACAAACTATTTCCTACTTGCTGGAAACTGTTGCAAAAATCCATACTCTAGCTTACAGACACATTATCAGCCGTAGCTGACTTCCCAAGTGACCACTTCAACAAAGTCAAAAAAGGTTTATTTAATTAGCAGTCAGATTCCTGTGCATGGAGGTGGAGACAACATCTGTCTCAGCTGTCTGTGCCAACATATTTATACACTTTTTTGTTGGGCCAGGAGCCTTTGAAGCTTGTTGTGTGGAGTATGCCAGGATTAGCTTAAGTTTAAAAATGTTGTTTGCTTTCAACATACTAAGCTGTGTCAAGATTTTTATGTCTTTGATAGAACACATACATATGTGGTGAGTACTAAAGCAAATTATGCACTGCTATAGTTACCATGCAAAAATATGATCATACTTTATAATAACAGAAAGCACATTACAGAATGTGTACAGAGACAGAAATTAAAATGGTGATTATGTTAAAAAAAAAAGTCTATCTTAATCTGCCAAGGTAGCTTTTCTAGGAAACTTTTCATTTGAAGATAAATAAACCTTTTTTTTTTTAAAGGAATCTTCTTTACACCCACCATTTAACCTAAGTTAGGAGAGAACTAAAAACCAGTTTGTTACCAAAAGAAATTGAAAACAACTCTAATTTCTAGAATGGTGTTGTTAGATGTCTCTATGTCACTGAAGAATTATGTGAAATATTGATTCTTAGTATTTATATTTGAAAGTTGTAGTCAACCTTTATGTGACTACCTCTTCTTTCCTGCAGCACAAATGAGAAAAATGAGAAAAATGAGAAGTACCTTTCGCCCCTCAAACAACATTCAAACACATGCATCATTCTTTGACATGAAAGCTCTTACATATAGCAGATAGACAGGAATCAGCATCAGATTATCAGAAACAAAATTTGCTTGAGAATTCTTTGTCATACAGTTGATTTCTTGGTAAACGTTGAGATTTTGCTCTGTGTTTCCACTAGAATTAAGATTTTGGTTAGCATCTTTATTAGCAGTTCAACCACTTTTGGCAGTCAGGAGTATAAATTCACTAATCTCAGAAAGATTCTGAGCTTCAAAATAGTAATGAAAAATATTCACGAAAGGTTCTTTCTGCTTCTTGATGGCAATAGGACACTTGGACAGCAGAGATGAAGAAATGTAGCATAATAGTGACAATTTCCATCAAAAAAAGTAGCACAAATGAAAGATTTGGTGCTGGTATCAGATAGAGAGCACTGATCATTTTATAGGATATAGAGGGCAACAGTTTACGATAGACCAGTCAGGAAAATCTCCCAAAGGACTTTATTCTTTTGCATGTTTAGATTTAGCAAATAAATGGATGATGTCTATTGGCAGGAAGGGATTATTGTGGTACCTTCCAAAAAAGGCACCTGCTCACTGGATCTGGAAAACAGCAAAGCACTTTTCATTCACAAGTGCACTATTCTGCAGGACAATTTCTTCTGCTTCTGAGTGTCCACTGCAAAGGCGTGCAATATAAATGTTGCAGAATCATTTTTTTTGTATGATTTTAAAAATGGATGTATACATTTGACTGAACTACTTTTCTAGCCTAAAACCATACCAACAAAAGAAGGAGAAAGCACAAGACATTGCCTTAAGTAAAAACACCTCAAACTGGGAGAAGATACCCACCATTTAATTTCTCTTTGGAGTTTTTTTATTTGATTCACTATCAGATTGGGAAGATGTATAGAGTAGGAGTCTTTTTTTGTGTCTAAAATTAAATACATCTGGCTTGACGAGAAGAGGGCATATATCTGTTTTTAAAGAAATCTTTTAATAACACAAGGTGTCCCTTCTGATAAGTACATGCTGTGCAGGCATAAATGACCAGCCAGTGAAACTGAGATAATATGATACAATTCAGCTTCTGTGGAAAAATCCTGAAAGCTATTCCAAGTAGTTGAAGCCAGCATCAATGCAAGAAACCTCTATGGTGACCAAAGTCATATATTTATCCCTGAATTATGTATAAAGTTCAACAGAAGAAAACAAATACGTCAGTGGGACAGAATAAATGTGAATAAGTGATGAAAAGCCAAACTCACCAGTAAAGTACAAGTGCAAACTGTTAAAAATTATGGTAAAATAAATGAGTCATCGTTCTCTTCTAGAAATTGACAAAATGACCAGAAGACCTCACTTATGAAATATTATGCAAATTTCTTGCTTTGTTTTTCCACAGCATGTTTTTTCTTGTGTTGGGAACAACTATAAATACTAAGTTTTCCCTGTATTTGCCATTAATGGTTTACAATGTTATCAGTGTTAAACAAGTTAGCTTTAAATTTGATACGTAGAGTAACCTCTTCTGAAAGATTTTTTTGAGAAAAAAACAGTCAAATAATCTAATAATTTTCTAGAGTAAGTCTAGAAAAATTAATTTTCACCATGATTAAAAATAAGGAAAACAAAGCAGAAATGCAGAATATAGTTTAGAAGGAGTGTGGAGGCACTTTTACTGCAGCTTTGGACTGAGAATAAAGGGGGTTTGTGCTGCAACAATACTGGTAGCTGTGGGTTCTTTATACACTGGCACTGGACTGAAAGCAGCAGCTTCAAACTATGTTCAGTATGATCTAATAGCAGGATAGGAAAGGTCCAGTCCTATTTTCCCCTTCACTACAAATTCTTGCCATGTCCTTTCTCCTGACCTTAGATTGTAGGCAGAAAGTGAGAGCCAGGGTAGCAAACTGATCTGACAGATCCAAAATGGAAAGAATCCAAGGTAAAGCAACTTTAGGTAAGAACTTCAAGAAAAACATCAAGTATGAACAAAGCCTGATAAAGATAGAAGAGAGAGATGTACATTTTTATTATAAAGAGGGCAGAAATTGGCTGGTCTACATTTTTAATGTGGGAAAGAAAAGCAGAAAGCTTCATTATTCAGTCCAAAGAAAAATTAAACTGGGATATAGGGAAAACTTTTTATAAAACCCTGGCAATGATGGCATGCTGGAAAAGGTTATCCAAAGAGCTAACCAAATAAAGATTTAAAAACAAATTAGACAAATATCTGCAGAAATCTACTTCAGTACCAGATTTGGATTAGATTATCTCCTAATGACTCTTCTGGCATTACATTTTAAGGATTCCATTTGGTATATATTTGATACTTAAAAATTTTAAATGCTTCTAGTATTCTGAAAGACTCCTTAATGCAAAAAAAATCACAAAAGAAACAAGCTCCAAAAGGTTTCTTCTGTCACCATCATCAATTAATAGTGTCTGTGGTACCACTTACCTACAATTTTTCCTGCAGCTATGGAGCCTTTTAAAAAATCATGATGCAATTACTTCTACAGATAGAATACTACAAAATCAAAACCAAGACCTCTGTATTCTCATTCCCCTTAAGGCCATAATCACTGAAAAAAATAACATGATTCTCTATCAAGCACAGCATCCTCAGCAAGAGTATGACACTGCTTCACAAAATTTTCTTACCACTTAGAAAAAAATCAAAGAAAGGGAAATGATCTAGATAGTCTATAGTAGCAACCTTCAATTACTAACAGCAAAAGATACACCTCAATATAATTATAGAGTTACAGACAGAGAAATCTGGGGCACACGGTACCTCATCTAAACACTGAAATGCAGGACTTGCTGTTAGGTCAGTGGGTCCCTCCTCCTGGCTAGGAGCTGCTGGAGTCAGCACATAGGTGGGTGACTCATTCTCAGTTGCCAGTTCTGTGTCAGTGGCACTTCCTTCATCAGCCTCACTCATTCTTTAAAGCTCTAGAAAGTAAAAAAAATACCAATACAGTACATTAGATGCAGAGATATATATGATTGTGAAAGATAAATGTGCAGTGTAAAAACCAATACATCAATATGTCAGACCCACGTTCAAACCATAGAAGTCACAATGTGAACAAATTAGGTAACTCTACAGTTACAGATTCATGAAAGACTTCATGCACGAGGCTGCACTATCATTCTATCATACTCTTGAGAATCTTTAAAATATCCAGAAGAAAGTTCTTATTCATGTTAGGTAACACAATCTTTTAATAAATGCACAGACAGAGAAATTAAAGAAGGTTGGAACAAGAAGGGTTGTTGGAAAACATAATTTTGTTATATTTATATTACAGAAAATCCCATATTAATATCTGTCATATAGGAATAGAAATTTCTAAGATACTTTCATTAGAAACAGTTAGATCAAGGACATTCAGTACTTCTCAGCAAGATGGGACTTAATGCCATAAAGTTTCTATAATTTCACTTTGTGTTTACTGTCTTGGTCCAGCACTTGAGAATTATGTTCCCAAGCTTCAATCATCAGAACTCTTTGAGATGTGTGAAAATGCCAAGGTGGGTGAGGGAAATGGGAGGTGGAATACAAGGGGATACAATGCTCCTGGTACCCTGATAAGACAGCAATGTTCATCAGGCAGGTCCTCATCATTACATCAAACATGAATTAATATCTGAAAAACCCATTTTCTGGCATGACAGCATCTTAAGAGCTTTGTATATCCCAAGAGTTTGAAAATGCCAACCTTTTACATGAAGCATGAAAGGTGACAAAAACATCTCAGGAGAAAGATATAAGAGACATGGGATGATCCAACAGAGACAATAAGCATCTTACAGAGGGAAGAGAGGGGAAGAGGGACTTGTGAGGCACACATAAATCTTGCCATGACATAGTGAGATAGGGGAAGCATGGAGCATTTGCAGAGCAAAGCACAGATCAAAGTGGAGATGGAGTGTAGATGGAGGAATTCAAGAATTCCTTCACAAGTTCACTGAAGTTGTAGGTGACAGGAATGGACAGATCAGTGTCACAGTATTTAGTGCAAAATTTTGGGAGAAAGAACATCAACTTTTGCAAATGTTCACCTGACACCGGAAGGTCTTTCTACATTAGCTACTATGCAGAGCACATTGTATTCAGCTATGGAACCACATCACAGTAAAACCCATATCAGCTGCCAAAGATGCAGAATCCTCTTCAAATTAGGCAGTCTTGACACTATTTGGCCTTTCACATAATATATGGGAGACTTTTCTCTTTTTTAAAAGAGGGCATTTCACTATAAATCAAGGACAACCAAAATTAGAACTGTAATAAAATTAAGAAGAAATTTTGAGACTATTTCTATAATATATACCAGATCTTTTCAATGAAACAGACAGTGCAATTTGGCATTGCACAGCCAGAAAGCTGACAGTTAAGAAAAATATAATTTCTTTTTATAACTGTGGTGGGAAAATGGATACAAAAATGTTGTGTCATTTGTATTCACCTTTTAAAAAGTCGCTTGTCTATAAAGGTAGTGAAAGTTAAACTGGCAAGTTTATTACTTTCTTCAGCACTGTTTGGAATTCCTTCAGGAACATTTTGACTTTTAGAGAGCTTTCAGTGTCTGTATTTGCTTATGGAAAAAAAAAAGCAATTTCATGATCCCTCCTGGAGGAGTCAAAACATTGTGAAATAACTGTAAACATCATAGAGGCCAAGAAATAAACTCTGAGTTACTGTACATAAACATGTATACGCATTTATAAATAACAAGTGATTTTTCATCTGTAAATTACTGCTGAATATTTTAGCATATGCATTTTGTGCTAATGGCCGCTGTTGCTTTATTTGCTCCTCTCAACTTAGAATTTAGACAGAGGGAAAAGCACTGTGGCAGAAACTCTAAGTAGAACAATGCCAAAATGTGAGGGTTTCATGGGTGTAGGCATATTTATCAGTACTTGTATGTGAAACATACAGTTGACATCAGTCAAAAATATACCTCCTCCCAGTACAGTAGTACAAAAGAGTCCTCACCAAGACTCCAGGAAACTCCAGTTTCCTGGAGTCTTGGTGAGGACTCTTTTGTACTACTGTAAAAAAAAAAAAAAAAAAAACCTGCTGAATCTGAAAAGTTTATAATTTTAAATTAAGACACAACTATAGAAATCTGAGACAGAGAAAACCCATTAGACAGCCTCAGCTAGTGTGACAAGACCTTGTCTCCATATGGTTTTAAGAGGGGGCAGACATAAACAAAACCTACATAGGTTTATGGGACATTAAAATAAGTTTAGCATGCTTCCATTACCTACTACATTACTAAATATATAATTCAGCTTATATAAAATTGGATCTATAAACTTCAAAAAGCAAAGTGGAAAGTTTGTGTCTTTGAAGTATCTGGTAAATAAACTGCCTAATTGAAATAGGAATGAAAGTTGTCATGATTCTTAACTTCATGGACTAGCCCAACAAGTAAGGATGTTTTCAAACTGTAGAATATCTGCTAACTGTAGAAACTGCAAACAATATCACAGCCTTGATCCAAGACACAGAATTGCAGAGAATGGAAATTACAAGGCTGTTTTGGAACCTGGGTCAAATCAGGCTGAGAATTGTCTTGTGAAACAGCTTCAGGGCAGCAATAATAATAGAAATCTGAACTCAAGATTCCCCAAATTAATTTCAGCATCTTTACTTCTGTCTCCCTCTAGCAAACAGCAATGTTCATACACAAATCAGTGCAGAATCCAGGTAGGTGACACTTAGCTTCATTGATTATTTTCAGAGTGACAGGTGCAAAACATAAAGTTTTATTCTGAGCATGAAGAGATGCAGGTCCATGTATGAAGATGAATCACCTATCTCTGCATACTTCCAGCCTACAACAGGATGTCTGGGGAGGGACAGAAGTACCCACCAGTCATGGTGTGGCGATGCTTCTCTGAACCAATCCCCTTTCTCCTTGAACTCACTCAAAGCTTTCAGTATTGGTAAAATCCAGGGGAATGGAGATTTTCATTTTGCCTTGGCATGACATGAGTAACCCTTGCTTCTTGTTGCTTTTGAATCTGGCTCCTTGATGTCACCTGGTTCTTTTACTGGATGAGTCACTGAATAATCACAACTTTCCTATGCCACTAGGTTTATTCCTAATGTTGAATCATCATTTGACAATTCTTTGTCTAGGTTGAAGCAGACAATCCACCTGCTGTCACTGGCATGAAAGCCCTTCTCTGCCTTCCACTGTCCTCACCTCATCCTTCTCCAAACTTTTTCAGTTTTACCATATCCTCTTCAAAGAGAAGGATGAAACCTACAGATAATTTCATAACAGGAGCACCATAGATTTATTCTATCACACAGTGATCCTCTTTCCACCCCTAATTTTTTTATGGTTTTTCCCTAATGTTAAAGTAGACGGACCTTCTGTTATAACTGGGCAGAGTCTGTGCTTCAGCATGAATAGATGTATCTTTAAACAACAAAACCATGCCAACATTAAATGATACTTGAATTTAAAACTACATCATGTACAATAGGACATTATCAAAGGCATGTGAATCAGAATGGATTGTTTGATTAGACTGTATAACCTCACCACATTGGGGAAATGAGAGCACAACATAAACTGCTAACAATTTCTACCTAAACTGCTCAACAATTTCTGTCATAAGTTCTGCTGTTTTCCTTTGTTTTCAAATCTCTGCTATTTGGGATAGAACCACCCTGAGCCACACACAGACTTTATCTGCTGGAGTTCTAATTAGATATGGCTAAGATAAGGAGAATTTGAATGGTAAGATTTGTCACTTCCCATTTCACATGGTTTCCATGAGGAACTTACTTCCCTCAGAAAATTTCTGGTAGCGTGACAAACAAGAAAATCCCTGAAATCCAAACCATGGCATGCTTTGCAATGCTAAAGTACAGAGGAGGAAATAAACAAAACATAATTTGCCTACCTAGTGAACCCTAGACATATCTTGAGAACTAAAAAGATTCAAGGAAGCAGTTCAGAAATGCATCACTAAAAAAAAAATTCCAAATACAAATACAGGTGGTCCTATTTTCCTAAGTAAAGTCACATTATTTCTTCATTACAATTAGAGCAAATGGGTAAAGTTAATCCTGTCCAGGCAGACTACGTTTATACCCTGTGGGTACCTGCAGCAGTTTGTGGTTGTTCTGTGATAAATTCCAAATACAAAAGTTGGAAAAATGTATTCCTTCTACAGCCTCTCCTGCAAATATTTCTTATTTAATTCCTCTTTCCTTGAAATGTCTCTCTCACCTTAGCCTAAAAGTGCGTCTGATAATGCTTTGGCTTAAAATCTACTTGATATCACTTTACAGAACTTCCATGAGTTCTAGGTTTTTTTGATCTTTTGCATGAAATACTGAGTATTATTTGGCATACATCACCAATATCTGGCAAAATGGCAAATAAGGATTGTAATTCACTACGAAATCATGCAGCTATGAAAAGTGGAGTTCTAATAATATCTTCACTTATAAATTTGATACAACTTTCTTTTCCCGCAAATGACAAGTCAAAAAATGAAAGAAAAGAAAACAAGTAAGGAAATAAATATTCTTTCACAGCATGCTATGCCACTTGATCCAAACAAAACCATAAAAGTTAAACAGAGTTAATATAGCAAAAAAAAAAAAAAAAAAAAAAAAGATGACATAAGTAAAACATTAATCACATGAAATTTCATAAGTATGGAGAAAGAACTTCTTCCCAGCAATTACATTTTATCTGTTTTGTTCAGGATTTTTAACCATGCATGCTTAGACTGTATCTAATGAGAAAACCCAACAGCAACTATTAAATATAAACATAACTGAGGCTTAAACATCTTGGAATGGTTTCTTGAACTAACTTCTCAACTATGCAAAGCCTGACAATATTAAAGGTGATGCAGAGCACAATTTACTGTGGATTGTGGGTACTGATAAGCCTCGTGCTATGTGAAGAGCATCCAATACCAAGCTTCTGGAGGAAAAGGGGCCTGTGGGAAAGCAGCACTATCGTTTCAGAGGAGGTGGGAGTCAAGGATCAGGAACGGCAGCACTGACCCAGGGAGAAAGGGAGGCAGCAGTGAGCCCCACTGAGTTACCCGGGAGCGGATTCCCTCGAACAGTCGGATCACAGTTATTTGCTGAACTGGCTGTCATCTAGTGGAGTCATAGCACATTGCAACACACTTGTTACGTATCTGTAACTTTCCCCCTGACAAACAATCTGACATCCAAATTTGGTATTGGTCTCAAGGGTGAGAATTTTGTAGGTTTTTTTTTCCCAAAATCCACTACTTCTGAAGACTTGGGAAAAAAAACTTCCAGCCTCCATCATGTCCCAAGATATTTCTTGACACTTTTTAAACTTTCTAGAATTCAATTTTTGCGTACTAGACTATCATAAAACAGGCTAGCCCTTTTAGTGTTTAGCCTAATGATGTTTTGAGACTGAGTAATGTAATCCAATGCACTAATTTACCTTGATGGACTTTATTGGTGAATATGAACCTTCATTGAACTTTCCACAGTGAAAATTACCGGTGGACCAAAAAAACAGGGCAATCTTCTTTCCTCTTGGACACTGAGATGTCATTTTAGATTCATAAATAATCAAAGCCAGACAGTCACAGAAATGGAAATAGGGCTAATGAGATGAAAAGTATTTGATGACTAAGTATCATGCCTGCATGGTTATTTATGAAAAAGAAACACATGGAGTGCAAAAGGGAGACAGGAATTAAGTAACAGGCCCAGATTTCATTATTTCATGTTTTGCAATCTTGCTAAGACAATGCAGCTTTCTGTGCATTTTTCTCTCTCATTATTGGCAGTAAACAACAACTATTACAAGAATTCAGCCCCTGACTGTACCTCATCTATTGCCCACATGCCCCATCTCATTTTTTAAAATTGCTATACAATGATGTGGGGTATGAAGTCCAGAAGAGTCTTTTAAACTGAATTAAGTGGTTCCCTACTTGTTTGTAACCCTGTAAGGAAAATTGTCTCATGGCGTATTTGCACAGAACTCAGGAAAAATATTTATTTGCTTGTCTTCAGAACCGCTAAAAAGCAGTACAACACCTAACGTAGTGACCAAAACTTAGTGACAGAGAGCAATTCTGGTGCTTTGTGGTATCACTTCAGAAAACCAAAAACAAATAACTGGTTTTCCAACACATCTGCCAAACTGCTTCTACCCCGGCTGACCGAGGGCATTTCAGCACACGCAGGCTCGCTGTAGGCTAAAGTGCGCCCAAGGGCAGGCTGCCCGGGGCGCCTCGTCTCCTCACGCGCGACGCGGCACCGCCCGGGGCCCCGCCCGGGGACCGCACTCCTGACCCTCAGAGACTCCTCGAACAAGGCTGTGGCGGCGCCGCTTGACTTACTTCCCGCCTCGACGTCGGAGCCACAGCTTCGCCTCTCTTGGCCCCGGCCCCGGTCCCCTCGACTCCCTCCCGGCCGCCGCAGAGCCCGGCCCGGCCGAGCGGCGTCCCCGTCGCTATGGCGACGGGCGCACGGCCTCCCGCCCGCCTCAGCCGCCCCCGCTCCTGATTGGCTCCGGCGTCCAGCCCCGCCGCCCAATAGCAGCAGATTCTCGGCGATGCCCCGCCCTCCCCGCTCTCCGATAGGCCCGTGGGCACGGCTGTAGTTCCTTCCGCGCGCTGCAGAACTACGGTTCCCAGGGGGCTCCGCGGCGGAGCCGCCGCCTGTTTACCGGCCGTGCCGGTGCCGCTCCCCGCGTGCAGCCCCGCCACGTGACCGGCCGGGGGTCACGGCCGCCCGCCAGGAGCGGCCTCGTCCCGTCCGTCCCGTCCCGGGCGCTCCTGACGCGGCTCCCGGCCGCTCTCGCCCTGCCGGCGGCAATGAGAGCGCTGCCCCCGCGCTGGGCGGCCCTGGCCGTGCGAGCGGCGAGCGGGCGGTGGGCGCCGCCCGTCCCTCGCCGCGGTCGCAGCGGCCCCGGCCCGCCCCCGCCGCGGGAGTGGGCGCTGTCGGTGAGCCCGCGGGGGCGGCTGCGGGTGCGGCTGCCGTGCCAGGTGAGCGTCCGCCCGCTGGACCCGCAGCGCTGCCCGGGCGCGGACCGGCTCCTGGTGGCCGTGAGCGGCGGCAGCCCCGGGCGCCGCGGGCGGGAGCGGGACCTGGTGCGGGTGGAGCACGACGAGGCGCTCGGGCAGGTGGCGATCGTGGCGGACGGCGTGGACAGCAAGACCGCCGTGGAGGTCCGGACGCCGGTGAAGTTCGGTGAGTGCGGGGCAGGCGCACGGAGCGGGGGGACCCCACCGGGGGCTGGGCTCGGCCGGCGCTTCGGCTGGAAGCCGGTGTTGGGAAGCGGCGTCGCGCCCTCGCTAATTCAGAACGCCCCGTCTTGTTTCCTGTGTTCCTGCACTTCCTGAGTGTTTGGATGCGTGATTTGTTGCTGACCCTTTCGCCAGCAGCGGTTCGTGCTAAAACTTGAGCTGGTGAGTGGCACTTGGAGCGGGCGCTGTCATCTGTGCTCTGGCAGCCGCTGCTCCGAAAGGACTGGGCTCCGAGACTGCATCCTCGGCGGGAGCCGGGCGCGCCTGCTCTCCGGGGGCTGTCCAGCCGGGCTGTGCCATCCGCCAGCTCCGTTCGTGTTTGCTGTGCCCAGTGCCTGCTCGCAGGTCATAAAAGCCTGGAAGGTAACGGTACAGAGGAAATACCGAGAAGGGCTCCCTTGCCCAGTACAAACGTTGCATTATCTCTTTGGGCACAGGGCTATAATCTGTGCAGGGTTTCTTGTATGGAACACAATTTGGGAGAGCAGCTGTAGTGACTGAAACCAATAAACATCTCTGCTGAGCTGACAGTGAAGTTCTGACAGTGGTCCTGAGTTTAGGGAGTACAAACTCAGAGATTTGTGTTCAGTTCTTGATGTGGTTTTGGTTTTTTCCTATGGATTTGGGCAATTTCCTATACAGTGCAGAATGTTTCATCATGCTGGAAAAACTTTTTGATGCACAATGCACCTGGTCTGTTGTTTTCTTAAAGTTATTAAAGACTGCTGCATTATTTCATATAATGCCCTGCTGCTGTTGTGATATGAGAAATTATGAATAATCCCACCCTACTTACTCTTCATATATGTAATCTATGACTTTTGTCAAATATGATGTTACATACAGCAGAGATACTCTGCACCTTTTATCTTATTTTACTTTTTTTCCCACCCTGTGTCTTAGGTAAAATTCTACAATATGCTTTTTTTTTTCTTGTTTTCTTTTAGAAGGACCCAAACTGTATATAATTCAACATGGAGAAGTCCTATGGGTTTGACATAACATCATTCTCACATTTTCCAGTCTTACTCATCCCTATAATTTAATTTTTTAAGCACTGCTTATAATTGAAGGGATGTTTCTTAAATACACTTATCAGAACTTGGGGTATGTTTTGTTTCCTAGCAACTAATATATGCACAAATATTCTGTAACTAAATACAGAATATTTGTGCGTATAATCTCGCCCTTCCTGCCCTCAGTGTGCTTTGCTCTGTCAGAATGGTCGTACTGACTCCTACCATTACTCCAGCAGCCACTGCCCTGTCTCTGGTCATAAGCAGATGCTCAGGGAAGAGTAAGAACAGAACACATGTAAATTATATTTCATCTAAGCATTCTCTTAGCTGTCAACTGTTTTCATCACGGGATTCTCAGAGCCTGATACAGCTCAACTCCTCAGTGGATCTCTCTGCTGAGTCTCTCTTTACACATAGAAACAGTTTCAGGGTGAGCGCTTCATGGTAAACTCTTGTCAGAGTCCCGCAGTTTAATTTCCTGCTGCTTTATCATTTGAGTATGTGGTGTTACAAGGTCCTCCTGCAATTTGTCAGTGAGTTTTTAACTAGTCTGAATAATTTGGTGTCACTGATAAAAGTTTTCAACCTTGCTGTTTGTGCTGATTTCCAGCGTCTTGTGCTGTTGAAGGTGGTGCATAGCTTAAAGCTGAAAGACAACACAGAACTAAGGATATTGTTAAAGATATTTGAAAATCCCAATCTGTTCTCTTAAGCAGATCAGCTGTTACCTCTCTCTTCATTGGCTCTGTCACTGAGCTGCAGCCAGACTGTCTTCTCCAAGAGTCTTGTAGTCTTGGCTCTTACCTGAGAATTTTCAGTTGCTATCTTACACCTCCTTTTTATTTTTTTTTTTCCTCCCTTGCTTGGCAAGAACAAAGATTACCTTGGCTTGTCTGTAGCACATTCACAGAGTCCACCCCATAATTACAGAGAATCAAACCCAGTGTCCCGTTTATTATCCTTCATTTCTCTGGAACCAGGTGTGTCTGGACACGGTAGTCCTTTACTATTTCAGTTTCTCCAGAGTCTCTGAGTGACTATTACAAGTCACTCCAGAGCTGGTTATTCTCAAGGTGCAGAATTCATTGTGTTAAGATGGGAAAAATTTCAGCCTTCATAAAGGTTTTCAGTGTAAGGAATGTTCCTGAAAGTCTTGATAATGAATCCTGATTGATGGAAAACACTCATTTTGCTTTTGTCCTGTCTTTGAGATTCCTACTATATTCTGAATGTCAGCCAACACTGCAGAGAGTCTTAGGGGCTTTCTTCTTGAAACAGGTTTTCTTTTTTTGTAGGTTTCTAAGCTGTTCCACTTGGATTTGTGCTAAGCTCATGAAATTCAGGATCCCTGGACAATCTGTGGATTGTAGTGTCCTTCCACAAGTTGGTCTTTGTCACCCCATAAGTAGCACGATGTTAGTATTGTTTGTGCTGTCATCCAGGTGTATCTAGACATAGATTTACAAAAATATAAGGTTGTGGGGTTTGGGTGTTTTAAGTTTTTACTCAATGAAGTAGAATTTTTCTTGTACTGAGATTCTACTTTTAAGTGTCCTTTCAGCTCCAGTTTGGTTTTTTTTTTTTTTTTTTGATCTTCTGAGTATTAGTTTGTTTATGAGTTGTTCCATTTATTTATTTAGAAAAGAATTATCCATTAAATATCATTGCATAAACAAAGGATCTTATCCCTTGTAAAAACACATCTCAAACCAGAAAGGAACTGTTGTTGCTCTGCAAACACTTTGGCTTTTCTCTGTCTTTCCTTGGATGAGTGAGGAAGATGTTAGCTCTGTTCTGCTCAGGTGGTTTTGCCTGAGCTCTGTCAGTCACTTAGATGCAAGAAGTTGAGAGGTTGATGTGAATCTCTTTTCAGCGTTCTTGTTTTTTTCACTTTGGAAGTTAAGGCATTTCATAACAGCTTTCACAATTTAGGTTGGAGCTTATCCAGGAAGCTGCAAGTTGTCTAAAGCTCCTTAGAGCCTGAATGAAGAGCATGTGTGGAAGATGCTGAGCTTAAGTATGCATTTTAAACCAAAGGCAACCTCTAAGCAGCTTAGTAGGGCAAGTACCAAAAGATCCTCAGTTTGTCTTAGTGTCTGGTTTTGAGCTCTGTATAGGATTTCAATTTCATACATGATCTGCTAATCCTCTCTGATACATCTAACCATCAATGGCAGATGCCAAGGAATTTCTGTTTAATTAAGCTTATTTATTTTTCCATGTGTTAATTAAACTGAAACCAGCCCTTTGATTTCTGGTTAATGTACATTGACTGCATGAGTATGCAGAAGTAAACTGAACTGAGTGCTTGCATAACCATAATTTGTGATAATTCTAGTAGTATAGGGCTGCTGAGTCATCTGAAAATAAATAATTATCCAGTCCATTTCAAGTATTATAGCTTAAGGCAGCTTAATAACTGGGGTGCTTAAATACCCTGGGGTACCTCTGCCTACATTCTGATACCAAAGTGTTTATTTTTTCCTAAATACCTTAATTTCTGATACAAGTCTTTTACACCACAAAGATCTTCATGCATTCTTTGTGGTTTATGTGGCTAAAGTTGGCTTCAGCCCTTGCCTTTGCTCGGGAGGAATCAAACTGGCTATTTTTGGAGTTTTGGCACCAAAGCAGATTGTATCTTGTTTCCCTTGTTAAAATTTCATTGGCAATATTATCCAGCTTTCATTCTGTGTCTTTATGGAGTTGTTTATCCTTGGTTTGGGAACTCAGAGGAGAAGAGACAGAGGGGCTCAATTCCTTGTCCATTAATTTTTGTTATATAAAGGCTAGCAAAGTAGCGTGACTCTGCAGAGGATCAAGGCACAAAGTGTATCTCCAGAAGTCCCTGGTGTTTCTTAATGACATGTTTATGAATTTCCAGACTTTCAGGTCCTCTTTTAGCACCCATCTTTGATAGCTAGGATTACACTACTAAACCACCTTTTCAAATGATGGTAATAATATGCTTTACAGGATCAGAAGTTTTTTTATTAACCTCATTCTTGTGAAAGTCTTAATGAGTTTGTATCATGGCTAAACTGAATGCTCTCAAGCCTTTTCCTCATCCCTTTTGACAGAAGCAGTAAGAGCAGGAGGGTCTCAAGCTGATAGAATTCAAGGATTTGCACAGGCAAACTGGCTGTTGGGACTCTCTTCTCAGAAAGCAAAATAGCAGAAGTCTTGGTTGTAGACCTTCCCAAGCACTGTGCAGTTGTCCAGTGAGTGAACTGAGCAGTCTGGGCAAGACAGCTTGTTCAAAAACAACATTGCTTTCCAGTCTACCTCTTGTAGCCTTTTTTCTTAAGGAATTGTTACCTTTGAATATGGTCTACATCCTTCACTAAATTTAGCCTCTTGGCTTACTGCTGCCATAAGCAGTATGCTTGCTACAAAGATGTTGTGTTTTAGTTCTGTCTCTTGCATTTTCCTAGTTTGCCAGGTGACAAAACTTCCATTTGTTGTTAATTGGAGCTCTCAGTCTCTCTTCTTCATGGTCTGCAAGCTTACTATTGTCATGGTTCCAGGAGGCAGGACGGGAGGACAGCCTGGGCAGCAGTGTGACACTATTGATCTTCAGGCTCAAGGTTCTCAAGGAAATTCCCAAGGTCTGACTTTGGAATCTCCTCAGGGCAAAGCTTGATTTGCACATTCTGATTCTTCTTTTCATCTTTCTGATGACCTTAGCAGGCAGTGGAAGTGAAGGTAAGACTTTCACATTTGCTTAAATGAAGGTTGCTTTACCAAATCTCCTTTCCTTTAGGGAGTAATGGGGCTCAGTTGTGTCTTGCAGCAAACACTTCTGATTGCTCTTCAGTTTTTCTTTTTCTTCTTTTTACGTTTTATCCTTAGAAGAACAAAATCACTTTTTTCCTCTCCTGCCTTTACCTTTTGCCAGTCACTATGGTGGTCATTTATACAAACAATTATAGAAAAGATTATTAATATAGACAGAATCCTCAGTCTGTACATTCTCAAACTTCCCATTCCTTAAACCCAGGGGCGAGACAAATGGCGGAAAAATGCTTTTCCTGCCTCTGCATCTTATCGACAAGACCTGGTGGTTTTTTCTTTGTGGGAATCTATGAACAGTAGCAAGGTGAGGTGACTCAGACTAGAGGCAAACATGCTTCTTCGTGCCAGGGGAATGTCAGGCTTTCCAGTAGGCTAAGGAGAATTATGCACACCAACGCTTCTATGCCTGGTTTTGGGTTGTGCGGCTGGCTAGTGGAGAAGCAAGGCCTATGTATTTGTGCTGTTGAACCTTTTTACTCAACATGTGGCCTCAGACAGCTGCCAACCTTCTATCCCAAAATGTGTGTCAGGGTGCCCAAGGGTCTAAGTAGAATTTCTAATGGAATTGGTGGCTAGGGTAGATAGGAGATGGAGGTGGAGTTAAAAAGAAAAAAGATGACACTTCACTTTAGGGTCACACCCTGCTGATTCCTTGCCACAGGTTCTAGTCATTCTTCTTCTTAATGTTCTCTCTTGGAGTTGGATGGCTCAAACACTGGCTTACTAAACTTTGTATTCATAGTTGATAGTGACTATTCATGCTGTTCCAAGTGTGTGGCCAAAAGCAGCAAGCAGGTTTTTAAGTCACAAAGAAGCTACTCTTTTTTCTTACTATTTGTGGTTATTGTATAACATGATCAAATACTATGTTAAAGATGTCTGAATTTTCTTTCTGTTGCTAATAAAACTCTTTTAATTCTAGATTTGGATATCAAAACATCAGGGACTGGCTGTGTGAAGATTCAGAAAATAGAATGTGATAACTGCAAAATAGAAACAGAGAAGGGGACTAGTGTCTTGCAGTCAATAAAGGTACAAAGAACCCTCCCCCACTGTTTGAAAAGGGATTGTGTGGTGGGATATAGTGTCAAAACTTAAATGCCAGTTCTGGAGATGAGAAGTATTCTGGTATTTCTCATTGCAACATTCATATTGCCATGTGTACAGCACCTCACCTTTAATTACTGCATACAATTGCAGCACAAAGTCAAAACTAGTGAATAACGAGGAGTCAGAAGTCCATCTATCTGTGATAGCCAAAGCCAGCAGAATCAGTGACAGCAGTAAGCCTGATCCCTATCTTCCCTGCCCCTCAAAGAAAAAAAAAATAGACTGGGATTTCCTGTCTAGTAGGTGAATAGTTATGCCTGCTCAATCAAGACTTTGCAGCTTGCTGCTGATTTTTTGTATGTGTGTGGGTTTTTTTGTTTTTTAATAATTGGTATATCAGAGCTATTGACAATCCCTTTAAGTTAATTTTCAATCAGAAGTTACACATTACATGTCCAAAATACCTGGCTGAAATATATCTGATATATACTGTATGTATCATAGGCATGAGGTTGTTTTTTCAGTCTTAAGGCTTCAAGTTTTCTGACATAATCGGTTGTAAAATTAATCAGTTTCTCTGACTTAGGTGCTATTTGGAGTCAAATTCACTTGATTGTTTGGGATTGAACCTGCAGGAATCGATATTAATTCAAAAGAAGGGTCAATTTTTTTGAGATATGAAAAATTTTTCAGTGTTTTTCTCTATTGTGGTAAGACATAATTTTATAACAGAAGTAGGGAAAACTGAGCTTAGGGAGGGGTGTAATAACAATAGATCTAGGTGTACTCTACAGCTGGGGAACTATAGGCAACTTGAACCTTCCAGATTCTGTAATTAACCATTTTACTCTAATAAAGGTACCTAAAATCTCACAGAAGTTAATAGTGCTATATGATGCCCATCTAAAATTTTCATTAAAAATTATTGTTATGCAGTAATGACAATACCAGTGCATGACAAAACAAGGTGGTTTTGGCCAGTAAAAATGACAGTAATCGTGGCATGCCATGGCATCAAGAATTTTTTTGTGGTGTCATGGAAAGAGAAGGTTTTGAGGAAAGACTGCGAACTTACCTTCTGAGAATCTTGTCTCAAATACAATCCAAGATGTGAAATATCTTGAATTTTAAAAATTAAGAGCTGGGTTTTAGTCTAATCTTGCTTTTAAGTACTGTAGTTCTAGTAAGGTGACTGAACTCATTTTTTCTAATAAAGCTTCAGGAATTATACTCTGTATTATCAGAGAAGCAGAATTATTTGGGAGAAAAAGAAGTATTAGCCTTTTTCCAAAACTACTAAAAATGTTATGGACCAGATGTTGTAGTGAAGCATAAGAGCTGATTCCCTTTCTGGGAATTTGCTTTACTGAGCAAACTGAAGTGATAGTGCCCTCCCCTGGATGGATTAATGCTCTTTTAATGTTGGTTTGCTGTTATTAACAAACCTCAATAACTAAGAAAGCAGGAGACCCTTTCTTTACAGGAAAGAGAAAAAGATGGTTGATATGTAATTTTAAATGAAAAAGATCTGGTCATGTAGGGATTATGCAAGAGCATTCAGCAAACAGCTCACAACTACTAATTTTCTTAACTTGCAAGAAGTTGTTAGTATAAACTGTAATTTAAAAAAATCTTTTTTTAATATATACAATCTATAGTGTCTTTACAAAAGACTTAGGGATTTGACATCTGCTTTGCTTAATCATACATACTAATAATTGAACAGAAAGGAGGAGTCTCTGTGAGGTTTAGTAATGGATTTTGTCTGGCAGTTTTGCTGTGGTAGGCATTACCTGGCCAGTAAGATTTGTTGAGGGTGGTTCTATTGAATTGTTTTGTTTTGTTTTGTTTGGGTGGTGGTTGTTTTTTAATTGGCTGAAGTCCAGTTCACCCTATCCCTTCCAAGTCTCTTGGTCAACTAATAGCAACAGTAATTCCAAAACACAGTTATGGCACTTTGGTCTTCTTCAGAGTATGAATTATTCACAAATTCTTGATTGAGAAAGCAGTGCTTCTTCTTTTTAATTTTTCTTTGTTGTGCTTCTTATGATGAAGATGCCACTAGGAAAACCCTATAATTATGCTTCCATGTTCCTCAATGACTCCTGACTCCTTGACTGTGCTGGTGATAACAAGAATTTCCAGGCATCTCGCTCACACTGGCAGAAGACCTGCTATGCTTCCTCACCACACACCATGTCTGAGCCTGATTCATCCTGCACCAGTGTCCTTCTCTTCTTCTGAACAAATTGTTCTGGTTTTCCTCTGACATCTCTTAAGGTCCTGACAGCCTTTTGCCTCCTCATTATTCAAACCTTTCTCCCTTGCTTAGAGAAGCCCTGTGAAAAATTAGTGAAAAAATTTTTCAGCTGGTGGAATAATTCCTCTTAGTGAAAAAGCTGCTTGACCATTGTAACTGGTTTCTTGTCTCAGCAAATCCTTCTGTTAGGTGTCTCTAGAGATACCTACCTCTGAAAGCCTGGTTGGTTTTTAAATATTTGGAAGATATTCTAATAATTTGGGATGGGGGAATTAGTGTCTATATTGTGGTTTTTTTTTTTTTTTTTAATTTTACTGAACTATTAGTGGCCACACTGGTGAGCCCTTGCTGTACACTAGTTTTTCCAATCTTGCAAGTTCCCATATTCTCCTCAAGTAACATATTTGGAGGGTTTGCTGTTTAACCATTATTCGGATAACAAGCATGGTGTACCTGCCTCAAAGGAACTGTGATGGCAGATTGAAACATTTAATTCATCATGTTACTGTATAAGGAGAGAAAAATTATTTATTTAAATCTGATTTTTAAAGATTTTTTTCTCTTTTACAGATGGCTGTATTTTATTTTCAAGAGCTGGTGGGTTTTTGGTTTTTTTTTTGAGATTGGTTTATGTGCATTTCTGTACTATTTTTCCTCTTGTTGGTTGTATGCAGCAGCAGCAGCTGAAAGGTGTAAGGGCTATAGAGCAGTTTTTACTTGAAACCTGGCTAATTTGTTAAAAACTTGAGTTTTGCCTTATGCAATACAATTTTAATTAGAATTTGTATGTAGTGAAACACTGTCAAATCTGGTTCTACTTGCAGGACTAAGGTTTCCAGTGGTGAATACGGTAAAACTTGAAAAACAAGATAATCATAACTAGAGAACAAGTTAGTCTAACTGTATGATTTTTAAACTTTTTTCAGAGCCATAAAATTGATATACGGACAAATGGTGGCAAAGTAATTGGTCTTGGAACACTTTATGGAAATACAGATATTTGTGCAACAGAAAAGGGGGTAAGTGGGAAGTCAGACTTTCTCTTCAATGGCTTATTCTCCTCATTTGTTGTAAAAGGACTAAATTGAAAGAATGTGCTAAAGAATATGTAAATAACCCTCCTTGCAATTTCAGTGTTTTAGGTTTGTCTGTTAAATTATATTATCCTATGCTTGATTTGGATTTATAAACAGGCTCTACAGAAAGCAGGAATAAGTATGTGATCATTCCATCAGTACAGAGGCTGTTCTACTGATACAAGCCATCAGCTCTAATTATATAGACCCCTTAGAACATTCTTAAACTTTCTCCTTGGCTAGTATGTAGGCATTTAGATTCTGCAGAAGACTCAGGAGTTTTAGTGGATAGTGGCTTGATATTTGTAAATGCTGTGCACTTCTAGTGTTACATAAAAATGGAAGAGTAGAAGGTTTTTCAGACTTTGCAGCTGAGGAAATATAATCACATATAATCTTGCTATGAGATGCAGTGGGAAGAATCACAAACAGAACAGTTTTGTAGAGAACTAGCTTGTTTTTTTTTTTTTTTCAGTAGATGGCAGTATGAGACTAACCACAAACTACTATACTCTGGTTTTGTTTCTTGTCATAAGTAGGCAATTCTCCTATATTTAAAGTAATATAACCCAGTCTTGTTTTTAGGTATTGTAATGT